>NW_009611070.1:0-2977 GCF_000690535.1 Cariama cristata | reverse complement strand
AAGTCCTTGACTTAAGAGTAAGCACTACTGAGCAATAACTAGAACATCAGTGTGTCAACATTATTCTCATACTAAATCCAGAAAACATAGCCCTGTACCAGCTACTAGGAAGAAAATAAATTCTATCCCAGATGAAACCAGGACAGCTGAGTACCTGGAGAGAGTGCCCTCAAGGCCATAGCACCTCTGCACAAGCTTTTTTTAGGAGCAGCTTCTGTTCTGCTGTGTCTGCCTGGCCCTGGGCAGGACAGGTCATCTCTCAGAATTTCTTCTTTCCTTCCCACCTGCTTCCCATGATAGCCATTGCTCTGCTCTGTTCTTCATATTTCACACTTCCAGGCTAAACAAGCCGCAATAGTATTTAATTCCTCAAATGTTTTTACCACTACAGTTAAAGGACTTGAGCAGTGTTGGAAGTAATAATTTGTCTGCACATGAAAATGCTGTACAGATAGGGACAAAGAACATAATTTTTCTGGTTATTTTGATTGCAAAGAATCAAAAGTAACTGTAAAAGTCTTAAGTAAATCAACAAAAAGTTTGTCCGGAGCTTGGAAAACCCAACAGTCATTCTATGTCTATGGTTCCCCCCGTCTGGACTAACACCAGAGTTTCTAGAGTAAAGTATCCTGATTCAAACAGTACAATGAGGCTGTTTTGTTGCAGAAAATATTCTGTGGTGTACCTCTTGGCTGTGAATTGTCTCCTGCACATTGTTGTGGTACCTTTTACTCTATTGCAGATGACTGCTGAGCAAGCCCAAGTAAAGCTTTCAGCTGTGCCAAAAACCGCTTGGAGGTTCTCTGACATGAACTTTTCTTGGTGTGGAACAAATGAAAACAACCTGCCTAACTTAACAGAGCTCAGGCTAGAAGTAATTTTGGTACCTATCTTCTCTAAGTCATATTAGTGTATTTAGGCAGTCTCAGAATCCCAACACCACTGGAAAATTTAGATATAAAGAAAGCATTTAGCTTAACCTGATTCAATTCAGCATTTGATCTGGCAGATGTGCCAGCCAAAATTTTACCAAGGGTAACAAATGAACCCTGGGATTAATTCGGAGACTCTGCAAATTAAGTGGTGGGAAATGCACAAACAAGTTACGGTGAGGCTTTGTAGCTTCCATGTAGGTATTGGTCATTATTTAGCAAGCTCCTGACTTCTTAGATGATTCCAGCTGCCTTCTTTTTTTCACTTTTCTTAAGGAAATACTGCTGATGCTGGCATTCCATAGTAAAGAAAGTACATGCTTTTCACTGCGCTGATGGCTTTATGTTCATATTTGCTCCAGTTCCCAAAATAAATAGCAGGTTAGTTAGCCAAATGACATGAGTATGAGACAAAGGCTTCTCAGCCACCAATTTATGGATGCCATCACAGATAAATTTTTTTCAGGAGACACAATTTGCTAATTATTATTCCCAGATCAAGACTAAATCTTAGAAATAATGCATAGTCATCAATTAATAAATGGCATCAGTCCTTCTACAGCCCACTTATAATAAGAGGCTAGATTTCAAAAGGATGCATAAATTGGGTGGCTAAATCCACAAACACATGAATAAATGAACTGCTGAGAGCTTAACATGTTTGGAAAATCAAGTGACTTACTCTAAATTTGGCCTGTAGAAGCCCCATGGTAGCAATTACTATTTTGATAGATTTAGCTTTCATAAATGTCCACTGGAAATTAGTGGGAGTATCTCACCGTGCAAGAATTCTTTTTGATCCCCAAGGGGTGAGCAGAGTGGCACAGTGGCTCATGGAATTCATCCTAGGGTACTGAAAGAACTGGCTGATATCATCGCAGGACGTCTCTCCATTACTTTCAATGGTCTTGGGAGTCTGGAGAGGTCCCAGTCGACTGGAAGCTGGCAAATGTCCAATTTTTAAGAGGGGAAAGAAGGAAGACCCTGGAAATTACAGGCCTGTCAGTCTCACTTCAATGCCTGGTAAAATGATGGAGAAGGTTATGCTGGGAGTTACCGAAAAACACTTCAAAGACAATGCAGTCATTGGTCATAGGCAGCACGGGTTCACAAGGGGGAAGTCCTGCTTAACCAACTTAATTTCCTTTTATGACAAAGTCACCCATCTAGTTGACCAAAGGAAGCCAGTAGATGTGGTGGTTTTGGATTTTAGCAAAGCTTTTGATACTGTCTCTCACAGTATTATTCTGGATAAAATGTCCAGCACACAGCTAGACAAGTCTATCATACGTTGAGTGAGCAATTGGCTGACGGGTCAGGCTCAAAGAGTTATGGTAAATGGGGTGACATCACGCTAGTGGCCAGTCATCAGTGAGGTTCCCCTGGGCTCACTTTTAGGGCTAGTTCTCTTCAATGTTTTTATAAATTATCTGGACACAGGAATCGAATGTACATTAAGTAAGTTTGCTGATGATACTAAATTAGGAGGACCTGTGGAATCCCTTGAGGGCAGAGAGGCCTTACAGAGAGATCTGGATAGGCTAGAGAGCTGGGCGATCACCAACCATATGGCGTTTAACAAGAGCAAGTGCTGGATTCTGCACCTGAGACAGGTCAGTCTTGGTTATACATACAAATTGGGAGATGAGAGGCTGGAGAGCAGCCCTGCGGAAAGATCTCTGGGGGTTTGGGTTGATGTCAAGTTGAATATGAGTCAATAGTGAGCCCTGGCAGCCCAAAGGGCCAGCCGTGTCCTGGGATGTTTTTGAGCAGTGCCAGCCAGTCAAGGGGGGTGATTGTCCCACTCTGCACTAGTGTGGCCCCACCTTGAGTGCTCTATGCAGTCTTGGGTGCCTCAACAGAAGAAGGACATCAGACTATTAAGAGTGTGTCCAGAGGAGGGTGACCAAGATGGTGAAAGGTCTTGAGGGCAAGACTTACAAGGAGCAGCTGAGGTGACTTGGCTTGTTCAGCTTGGAGAAGAGAAGGCTGAAGAGTGACCTTATTGCTGAGGGCTGACCTCATTGCTGAGGGGTGACCTCATT
>NW_009611069.1:0-3842 GCF_000690535.1 Cariama cristata | reverse complement strand
GGACCGTGGGACAGGATCGAGCGGGGTGAGCAGGGGCTGGACGAGTGGGTGTTGAGGAAGAGGGCAGGGATCTGCCATGGGACCGAGTGGGGTGGCGGGGATGGAGTGGGGTGGGCTGTGCCGTGAGGGGACGGGAAGCAGGGCCTGACCTGGCAGGGCAAGTACAGGCCCCACGCTGGGGCAGGGGCTGGGCACGCTGGGGATGCCGGCAGGGCTGTTTGTGTCCCACCAGCGATGGGCTCCCGGAAGGCTGAAACGAGGCGCTGTGCTTTTGGTCCAGGTGTGCCAAGAGCAGGCAGGTCCTTGAGGAAAAATACTGTCTGCCCCCTCGTGCCAGGTAAAGATCTGATCCACCCATCCTTGCGTCTCCCATGCCACTGCGTGCAGCCCAAGCGAGTTTGGCTGAGAACTGCCCACGCTCCTTAACTGCCGTTTCAGGCAACCCAGCCAAGGAGATGGGCAGCATAGCCCCAGTGAGAGCATGGACTAACGAACGCCTCCTGTGCTGAATCATTACTGTCTGTGTTGATGAGCAGCGTAAGAGACTTCTCTGGAGGATTGAAGGGTTGATTACAAAACCAAATCCTTCTAGTGTAGACATGTTTCCTGGCCCTGAGTATCAATTCCCAAGATCTGGAGTACATCCTTTTGGACTGTAAAATGTTATCGTATCCAAATGCAATTTTTCATTCTTGAATTGTGTGACATGATAATGACTATGTAAATTATGATAAATCATGTTTGGCACCTGTTTTATATGTATATTCTTAATGCATACGATAGCTGAGATAAGCTTAAGCAATAGCTGTCTTGCTTTAGTCCTTTTCAGGACATCTTGTATACATTCGGATGGCCACAATGAAACAAGAGGCTGGTTCCACATCTGCCATGATTAGCGTGGAGGTACTTCCCTGTTACTCATACATACCATGTATCACTGATGTATGGTGCTAAAGCTGTTTCACTTGAATGCATGGAAATCAGACTTAAGCAAGGAAGGCCAAAGTGAAATGAAAGCACCAGCGCTCATCTCAAGCTTTGTTCACAGTTCTGAAACAGGAGAATAAGTTGGAAGTGTGATGGGCGTTTGGATCTTGCTCCTTTTCAATGTGAAAATCATGCAAATATTAATGAGAACTAACAGTTTAAAGAATCCAGTGCTCTCCCTTTTAAGAGAAACAAATGAAGACAAGAAATCACATTAAAAGACCATATTTCTCAATGAGTTCTTCCATTTAGAAAAAATTATTGCCTGTCTTTTTGTTTTTCTTTATTAAAGATCACTGCTGAGAAAAATGACAGCAGGCTCAGTCTCAGTTCCTCAGGTCATACCACTTCGAATCCCTCTTCCAGGGAAGGCTAAACATGAAATAGACACAAATACTCTTATAGAAATAAAATCAGGTATGAGTAAGTTCTTTGACTCTATGTAAAACCTTTTCTCATGTGTTCATTTGAAATGTTTAGCTTCTATAGTTTTGTTTGTATTTAATTATGATTTTTATGTGTGCATTCCATTAAGGAACTTATATAATTAACCAACGTATTTTGATACACCAAATATACTTGCACTTAATTTTATGCATTGAAAGAATATTATTGATATACAAGTTATTTCATATACATTAGCACTCTTAATTGCTGCCAAGATCAAGCTCTGAAGCTGTTGCATTTTGCTTTGACTGCAAAAACCGTGCTTGAAAGTATCACGTGCCAGGCTCAACCCAAAGGATTTCCTTACAATTTTTGAAATGTCACCTTTCACTGTGGGAGAAAATATATTTTCTGTCATTAGAATGGACAAGCTGTGGCAATGTTTTCATACAAAACCATTGCACAGCTCCTTTATGAAAAGAAATATTGCTTATAATGAGATTGCATTTATTGAGTAAGTAATTTTTCATGGGAGAAACAGTTTTGGTCCCAAACATCCAGTCATTTATGGAACTGCTTTATTTTGTTTATGTGAGAAGGATTAGGCACAGTAGTGAGTACTTTGAAGCGCAGAGCTTGTTTTTCATAGGTTGAATACAGTTTGGCTAATTACTTTCTCTGCGTCTTTCAGATACACCCGAGGTCTCTATTTATTACACTTTAGATGGAAGTAAACCAGAACTCATCAGGAAACCTGGCTATGGAGAGTATAACACTTTTAAGTATAAGGGTCCTATCATGTTACCAGTTGGGAAAATAATGGTCAAGGCACTGGCAGTTACGAAGTAAGTATCCTATTTTATTTTAGTCCTGTTTTGGTGAGAGACAGATATCCCAGTCATGGCTTGGAGCCATGCTATTTGAAGTACTCCATACCTCGCAAATGAGAGACACCCCTTTCCCCAGCCAGTTTGCAATCTAAGTCATCTTCATGGGTTGCATTGACTTCACTTTCTCATAACACTTTTTATCCGTTGTGTTTGTGCGGTTGGATTATCTCTTGGATGTTTATCTCCTGGGCTGTGGATGTAGGCCAATGATCTGTAGAGGCTGTGGCTGAGAAACTAAGAAAATACACTATACTTAGAGCTCATGTTTTTGAGTGCTATCACCAGAAATGCCAGAGGAACTAGAATGGTGTTTTCTGGGGTCACTCAGTGATTCAGCATGTTTATAGAAGTCGGTCTTCCCAGGAATTTCCTTAGTTTCTCCCAAAGGAGCACAGAATGCTAAACCTCACAGCTTAAGTACAATGTTGTATGCACAAAGGTAAAGTAAAAATACAATACATAGAAAGAAAACTGGATTTTGCTGCACAGCCACCGACTTTCTCCAAACTAATGTCATGCTTAGAGACAGAGAAAGGACACAGGAATTCTCTGAACCCTGTTGCATTATCTTTTATTTCCAAGGGAGCAGAAACTTCCACTCCAGTTGGGGATTTGTGCTTGCTGTTCCCTGCTGTTAGCACCTGCAGGTAGCCTTTGCTTATGTCTGCACTGGAATATAACAACATTGTATTCCCTGTGCAGGGATGTGCAAAAAGTAGGCCCATCTGGATTTTCTGATATCACTGCTTAGATTAACACTTGTTTCCAGTATGTTTTTGTTAAGATGTTTTCAGGTGTGCTAAATAGATGGTCTAGAATAATAAATCCTAAATGAATGGTTTGGTAGGGTAGCAATTTCAATGTTATTGCTGTAATTTAATAAATAATAGAGAATGACAGTTGTAATATTGTGCTACCTGCTGTTTGTCAAGGACCATGAATATGGTATTACGAATGGAAGAAAGTCTTGCTCTCTTCTAATTTCTGCAACGCTGGCAAACACTAGTTACCCCAGAAAACAGACACAGGAGTATCAAGAGTTTTACATGTAAAAGATGTTGAGGGATTAAAGTATCTGTATATTTTATGGGTAACTTCTTATCATGCACATTTTAAACTTAAAAAAAAAAACAAACCAAAACAGTAGTTTCTGAGAGTATTGCCCAGGATTATACTTACAACTGAAATAATGACTTTGCCAGCTTGAAGGAGATGTTCTAGCAAATGAGCCATGTTTATCAGTGACTTACTTTTGGCTGCACATCGGTTTGTGGCAGGTATATAGCTTTGTGAACATTGATTTTCAGGGATTGCAGGGAGAGTACAGTTGTAACAAAGGTGTTTCGGGTAGAGCACAAGGAACCAAACATCCTTTTCTCTGTTGAAGCCAATGACAAGAATTTCCTAAAAGATATCGCCACACAGGTAAGTTTTAGCAATTGTAACCCCTTGTGTGAATACAAAATGTTATTATGTATGATATTACTTGGATATCAAAACTTCACTGCCTATACTTTTAATACATTTTTTTCTCTGTTTGCCCATCTTTACTGCTGTTGTGGTTTAACCCCAGCCAGC
>NW_009611068.1:17782-21804 GCF_000690535.1 Cariama cristata | reverse complement strand
GCAGCTTACTGCAGGCGCGACCCTTTCCCACCGACCCACACGCAGACTGCAAGCGACCCAACAGTGACCTTGGTTCCCACAGGAACAAGCACAAACGTGGGCCCTTCTGCGTCACAATCCCACCACCACTTTAGGAACAACTACAAACATCGAGCACCACCAACTCTAGAAGCAGACATTGAACAGCATGTAGTCAGCTTCAGAAAGTGCAGTTGCTTAGAAGGAACTTAACTGAAGGAAAATCTACTGAAAAGAGAATTGGTCCTGTTTTAGCCAAACCAGGACAACACTGACAATAAGACACAACTTATATGTCCCTGTCTGCATTGTCTTCGCTTCTGTATTTCATTTTGCTATTGTGTTTGAAGTGGAATAATATACACTGGCATAGATTGTGTTTTCTGTTACTTGTGATTACTCACCAAATAATTCTGGAGTGTCCTTTGTTTTTTTTCAAATTATATGGTTTGATTTCTGCTTGGGGAATAGACCATTCTTTGCTATGCTGTCCTAAAAACAATTGCATTTGCAGTGAATGTTTTCTAATAACAGCTCTGTAGAATACATGCTTTGGGGCCAAATCCAGCTTTACTTATGAGAACAAAAGGGTTTTGCCTGAATAATAATTAAGGACTTTGTGTTAGGTCATTATTTCTACAGTATTTATACAGCCCATGACAGCTACTACGTATCTCCAGTACAATAAAGAACAACCATCATGTCAAAACAACAACCATTATGACATTACCATCCAATTTGGGCAGCATAGTGCCTTAGTTTGGACATGAGGCTTTCACAGATATTCATGAGAGCTGATGGCTCAGACAGGGGAGAGGTATCTAGAATAAATGCCGTTGTGTAGGATATGCCTTTTTTTGTTGTTGTTGGTTGAGACCTAGGTTGTGACGCTTTCAGCAGCACTGAAGAATTCGTTGCTTTTCCCAAAGTATTCTCATTTGTTTTATACTGGGAAGATTCAGGCTCATAGAAAGCTAATAAAAAAGAATGGGAGTATTTTAACTGGGTTCTCAGCAATTATTTGGGTTTTGAATAATACCCAGTGGTTATGTGGCATTCAAGATATTCCACAGGTTGATGCCTAGGTATCTTGCAGTGCTACTCTTCCTGACATACATTTCCAGCACAGTTCATAGCAGTTTAGCCAAAGGCTTTCCACTGATATTAGTGGTGGGTATGAGCAAGTACATCCTACATAGGACAAAGACACTATCATCCTCCAGCTCCTTTTTATTCTTACACTACAGTTAACATTCAAAGTAATATTTTCCATGGTGTAGCCTTCATTTTCAATTTACACTTTTTGGAATATTGAATATTGCGAGACATAGCTTTTTCCAAGATTTCTCTTCTTAGCTGTATAAATCTAACACACAGGCTTTGTCCTTAATAATTTATGCCATTCCAGTGCACCAGTGTATTTCTTCTAATATACCCTGTAGGTTTAATTCTTGCTTTCTGTATTTCAACTGTAAGGGTATGGGTTAAGAACTTTAAAAAGTTACTTCAAGAAATAGTTTTTGCTTCTATGAGAAGCCAAGAATCAAGTATTATATTCAGTATTACATCTGGAGAATTATCATTCTGGTGAATTATTGTGACATGCTGTAAAATAAACAAAATAAATAAGTAAAGATAAAATAACCTGGTTTTGAATACAGGAAACAAACCCCATGCAACCAGAGATGCCAGGGCTTAGTTCTTCAGATGATATCAATTAGTCTGGACAACTACAGTTATTTAATTCTGCACCATGTGGAGACAGAATATCATCCCTCTCTTAGGCAGCGATTGACAAATTAACATGCACACATGTACGTATACAATAAATAAGTTACATCCCCACATTTCCATTGCAGTTTGAGTGTAACTGTAAGAGTGGTTGAGTGACTCTTATACACTTGAGTGACAAACCCATTCTGAATGCAATACATTGATCATTACTCTGACACCTACCAACAGCTCTGCCCGCATCCAAAATTCAGAGATATCATATTACATGGATTAATGTGTCATCAGCACTGTTTATTAAGGTGCAGCCGCTTGTTCAGGTTATCAGAAACCCAGAAAGAATTATAACTTAATACATCATTAAGATTTAATGTTAACTATAGTCTGCATCTTTTCCTCTCCTCCCTCAATAAATCTGACCACTCCTTTTATTTTCTACTACCACCGTTTACATGTGCTTCTCTCCCTCTTGCTCACTTCAAAAATCTATTTTTCCCTCAGCTGGCAGGGAGTTATAGTCTGTAGTAGTGAGAAAGCTGCTTCTTTTGATCCTTTTATAAGGTAACTGATTAATGTTCATGGGTTCTACAAAAAGGAAGAGAACAGAATATGTCCCCACTTTTAGGATTAAACAATTAAATGCTTAGGTATGTCTTACTCAAGTAAATCTTCCACTGCCATAATTTACTACAAAATAGATCAACCAAACACAAGGGAAGAATATGAGGGCTAGGTTCAACCTTACCTGTTTGTGCTGGCATCACTTATTACTGCGGTGGTCAGAGCCTTGCCGATGCTCACCTATTGATATTCACCAGCCTGCTGGGTTTGGGCCCCAAACAGCGTGAAATGTGATCGTAAATTCCCTTAATTGGGGGCAAGGTCTTCTTTGGCTCCTTCGGCGCTTTTCCTTTAGTTGTGAGCCCTGTATGGAGTTGAGATCATAAACTCAGCCTTTTTTAGCTCCCAACTCCAGTCGTAACTCCTGGAGACTCCCCAGGATTAAAAGCATCCTTCTTTTACTGCTTCCTCTTCTGTTTTACAGCTTATCCTATCAAGAGGGGCTTAAATCACATAATAGAGAGAATTTGTAGTGATTTCTATCTTGTTTGTTCTTCGTTTTAGATAAACCAAGAGACACAAAGGTCAATCAAAATAACAAACTTCTGTGTGCCTTTGCCTCAATTTCCTTACTATTTTGGAGCACACCCTGGGTTCCTATGGGAGCAATTTGCAGTGTCAGTCTTCCCCAAAGAGAAGCGCCCGACGAGGGGCATTTCCCTTCTCTGAGGAGGTTATACATCTCCTCATATGCGCCCTCGAGCTTAACAAAACCCCAGTACATCAGTACTTTTGTAGCAGAGTATATGAGGGTACAAACTCCTTCTCTGCAGAAGAGGGCTCCGGTTTGAATAACATAATACTGAAGTGTAGCAAGACTCTATTGTCGGCAATGGCTAAATGTAAACATATCTCCCCAAATCTTTTGCATCCTGCAAAACAATATGAAAGGTTTCAGCTCTACACTCAAAATGGTCTCAGGAAACAAAAGTGTTTGAAGAAGTGTTGAGAGACAGATTTACACTGAAACATACTGAAGAAACACACGTGCACTTTTATGTACTTCAACAAAAATACACTGTTCATCAAATTTTGCCTTTTATGTTCGTTGAATATTGTAATATATATTGTAATATATTCAGCAAATATTTCTGGTAGGTTTTGACAATCTCTTTACCTGGTCAATTACTATTCACTGAATAATTTATTCAAAGATTAATGGCAAAACAGATCAAATAAATTATGCAATGAATATTTTTTTCAGTATAGTCAACTGGCCCTAAAACCTATTACAGGCTTTCATTTCTGATACGTACGGTTCTTTATGTAATAATTTAAAAAGCACTGAGAATTACAGAGCTACAATTTTATTGAAGGCTTGTGGGGATGTCATAAACCTCAGAAATGAGTCTCAGGCAGTTAGGAGAGACACGGGTACTCCAAAATGGAGGGATAACCCCATAACTCAAAGTGCACTTGCATTTTAATTAATACTGGGATTTGGTGTAACAGTAAATCTTCCCTCTTTTTCACTACATCCCCTTATTCCTTCTCTTTCTACTTCAGTCCCCCTCTACAAAACCTCTTCTGTTTCTCCCAGTCCTGGCACTGCTCCCACCTACCTCCGACTTCATCCTCTCAGCAGCCATAAACCTGCGTCAGGACAGAGTTAAACTCCATCTAAGAAAAATGCTGGAATTCTTGCTTACAAA
>NW_009611068.1:12563-17761 GCF_000690535.1 Cariama cristata | reverse complement strand
TCTGACAAAACAGGGGAGATGTCTTGCTGAAGCCAATGAGACAAGGACACACCTGAGCATCAGCAGTGCTCAAGGGACTTGGACACCACCCAGGGGGTGGATGCCTGAGTGACTCTCCTGTCTTGCCTCTTTCCATGTCCCTTTCACACGCTGTGCACACACTAGATTCCCAATAACTAGAATCCCAAGTTATTTACTCACATGCTATCTTATTACAGAAAAGGGGGATAAATGTTTCTCCCCCACTGCTCACACTGGCAATTGTTTTCTCAGTAAGTCTGGTTGATTTCATCTTCAGCTAATAAACATATGATTTAAAAAATTGAAGGCAGCTAATGTTTTGCTGTTGCTCAAAAAAGATTATTTCTCTAAATAATGGTAGGTTTCTCAATATCTGTCATTTTACTCCTAACTGTCCAGGAAACATTGCCAACCTCAGGTTTTGAGTGTTTACGTTGTCATTCTGCTCATGGAATTGTAAACAAAGATTGGAAAGGAAATTGTGTGCCCTGAAGCATGCTAGCTTAAAAAGAGAACTCAATTCCACCACATAAAGTACACCTGTCTCAAACACACCAAGAAAAGCACTTTGACTTTACTGACTTCTGAAAAATTGCACTAGACCCCTCCTCCCCTATCCCTGTGTGTTTTTCAAGAAGTGGCTTTAATACTATTTTGTGGATGGAAAGTCTGGGGCACAAAAATGAGAAGGAATATGTCCAGATTTTAGAAGTTGTGTTCGGCGCTCCCTGATTTTCCTCCTCCTGCCCCTTTTCTTAGTCTTTAAAACCCATGCTTGCTTCAGCCTCTCTTTTCTTACAGACTGAGGCCAAACGTGTTGGGCAATCAACACGTGGTCTCTTGACCACAAGTACAGTATCCTAGGCACAGAAGACATTTCTTCCCAAACTTAAAAAGTCACTTCAATTTTCCTTCAAAAGAGAGGACTATCTAGAGGTCAGAACTGCCAGAACAGTTTAATTCTGTTTAGAAAATGTGTTCTTTGTACATTGAGTTTAACCACTGCCTAGAGTACTGCAGATACTGTAATGTGATTGCTTCCCATGATTTTTTGCTGAGTTCATTTCATAGAAGATGGTATGTAGCTAGTGCTGTTACTTTGAGAGTCTGGCAAAAATAGCATCTCAGGTTTCTCTGCTTTGTAGCTTTCTAGTCAGGAGAATTCCTCCTCTAATCAGCAGATTTTAGCGGTACTCAAACTCCTGTCAGAGAATGGCAGACTCTTAATACGACTCAGCTTCTAGATTAATAAAATTACTGTCTCTAATGAAGTTTATCTTCTCTTTTATTCTTCAGTATTCCAATTTTGCTTGCAGTGTTGAGCATTTGGAAAGTGGCAGACATTTTCCTTTTGCCTATTCTTAAGGAATGAAATATTTCCTTTAAAAAAATCTGAGCTCTGTCTAAGCGTTGGCCAGTGTAGGTAAATGTAAAGATAAAACAATTTTGGGTGATGAAGCTGTATGGGTTAGAGAGAGGGTGATGTTCTGATCTAAGTTGCACCTACCTTGATTGGTTTGAACCAAGTGACCTCTCAAGGTCTTTTCCAGACTGAGCTGCTCTATGAGTCTATGATTCTCTTCTAAGAAAACTGCATCCTCTCAATGACAGCACTCATCTTGAAGCTGATTCCTGGGACTGTATGAATTCAACAATTTTCACTGAGGATGAAGCTCACAGGTACAGCACCACTCTGCTTTGGAAATACATGAAAAGCAGACACTCCATTGCTTAGAGAATATGAAAACAGTTCTTTGTACTGCCAGTAAAAGAGAATATGAATAAGGTTCCTTGCGTTTGTGATATAAAAGAATAAACGAACAGTGTTTCATTTTCTGAAGAACATCCAGTAAACTGAACAGTAGCGATATTGACTGAAAGGACAAGAAGATATATATGTCTGTCGTGGGGCTCTGGCAGCATTTTATCAGTTCCTCTATCCTGCCTTTTGTCTGTCAGAGCAGGGAAGACTTTAGAGAGGAAAACTCTAGCAAATTGATTTACAGCCTCTAAACGACAGCAGTGGGTCTTATTACTACAATACACTCCAGGATCACTATTCCCACCTTTAGCAATTTGTGGTTGTTGAAATTTTTAATAATAGTTAGAAGGAAGGGTGTTGTGCTTTGCGATATCAAAGTTCATCAGCACCAGGCACTGTGAGAGTAGGTTCCAGCTGCAAACGTGTGAACTTTAATTCTTCTGAAGATATTTTATCTTCTAACAGAGTTTTGTTCCCTTCATGTTTCTTTGCTCAACTTTTTTAAAGCCCCTTTCCTGTCATATGAAATACAATTTCACAAACTGACTGGCAACAGACATTGAATCCTAAGGCTCTTCCACCCAGAAAGACAAAAATAAAGTAGAACATTCACCCCTAAAGCCCCTAAACTGCCATAAAAAGATTTTGACTGTGGCAGCTGTCTCTTATCTATTGTACTTTTAGAATAGTATGTTGAGTTATTTTCTTAAAAGAGGAAGAAAGCTCTCAGGCATTTTAACCTTCTTGCTAAGGTAATGTCTGTTGCCATTCCTGGATGCTTTGAGTGAAATCGTACGTACCATCCAGCAGTGGATGGGGCATTTGAGAGGCGACCAGAATTATAGGGCTGGCTGTCCCTGTAAACCTTCGCAATGGCTTCTGGCAAGACGATCCTGCCTGGTTTGTCTAAACACCGAGAGCTACAGTGGAGGGGTTGAATCGTAATGTATCTCTTGACAAAAACAAGGGGGCTCCAGTTTTGATGAGAACCCTGAGATATTGCTGCGTTATCATTAAATCATATTAATGACATTGTCAGAGAAAGAGCATATCTTCACTGGCAAATACATTGAACAAAACAAATTCCAAAAAAAACACCCAAAATATTTAAGCTTTAGCATCATTTCAGATGTTGAAGAGTTCAGGAACAGAAAGAGTTATTTTTTCTAATAAAGCTATACAGTTGCAAATAAATCAAGAAAGACTCACTGATAAATTAAGACTACTGGACATCTGTGTATGGCTAGACGCCTCAGAGTCCCTTCTCGAGACTAGACTTGCCAGCCATCCATGTTATGAGCTCACCAGCTTGTGTTAAGAGGTTGCCTCAGTACAAGACTCAGAGACCTCTCACGGGACAGAGCTGAAATTTCTGTCACCTCCTTAGAAAGGGCCTTCACTTTTGCTCACAAGGACAGGAAAATCCATCCTAAGCAAGTCTGAATGTGTTGTCTGCCACAACCAGCAGATTTCTTAAATTGGTCTGTTCCTAAACGTAATGCAAACACTTTCAGGCTGAGCGTCGGCTTAGGCTGAAAGCAGGTGGCCATGAGGTCCCTCAAGCTCACGTAGCTTCTTGGAAGCACAGTCACAGGTTAAGGATAGAAAGCGTAGCATCCTTGAAGGAAAGAACAATGTCTTCAGAGCCAGGATGAGAAAGAAGCTATTGGACCATGAATCTGCAGACAGTAAAGAAATGACTCCAAGGGATTATTACTTAAAAGTTCATTGTCACAGGCGGTAACCTGGTACAACAGCATTAAATAGTGATCACAGCTGATTCCTCAGATCAGCCTAATGGGAGCAGACAGCAGTAAAGCTATATGTCTATGATGCCCTCTGAATGAGGATCCAGGTAGGGAGCGAAGAGGAGGAGCAAAAACGTGACATTTGCATAAACACTAAATTATAAAAAATGGTAAATATTAAGCTGGATCCATACAAAGGAAGTAAAATAGTAATTTAAGAGATTTGTAGTTCAGTTAAGAACTCTGTAAATTACTCTGTTAATGTTACATTGGGGTGAAAATAGATCTCATACATAGTAATGAAGCTGAAGTTTAGCCTGCAGAGTTAAACAGGCAGGCCCGTCATTTCATGTTAGTGCAGGCGGAAATCAGGAGGGACAAAGGATGGATAGACGAAATGACAGCATGGGCAGACAAAAGCTGGGGCAAACTGTTCTCCAGAAATCTAATCTCTGCTGAGCAAACTCATCACTGGCTTGCTCTGAAAAGCTCACAAATTCCCTGCCTTTCACCTTTCGGATGGGATGAAAGACATGCTGGCCAGCCGCCAACTTTTGATTCGAGTGTTTTATCTAGGAGTTTGATAGGGACTCAGCCAGGGAGACACAGGGAGTTTGTGTGGATCCAGAAGAGAGTCTTTATATTTTTCCCAGAGATTTCTTAGTTGACCCTAACTTATCTCTTCTTACTGGATTTGCACCACTAGAAACCTTTCTTTGAAGAAATTTTGCTCACCAGGGGAAACTGTCCAGACCATCAGAGAATTGACAGGCAGTCACTGAAGTTGAAAAAACAGTCTTTGCTGACCAATGGAAATTCATGAAAGCTTCTCTAAAGCCTTATAACAACACGTCTTTTTAACACGGCAATGCACGCACCATACAGGGTCAAATCTGGCCGTCCTCATCAAGGGCTCCCTGGACAACACGGAGAGTTTTGCTGCAAGTTTGGCTGGGCTTTTCCTATTCCTCCTCAGCCCCTTCTGCTGCCCAAGGCCAACATTTGGTCGGGATAAGAAGAGATAGCCAATTTTTACCGCAGAGAATCATCCCCAAAGGGGGATCAACACAAAATAGTCCCCGAGTGACCGACTCGGGTCGTGTCGGTGCTGTGTGGCGGTAGGAAGTGCCAGGGATGGGCTGCACGGTCCAGCAACACGGGCAGAGGGGACAAAAGGAGGCACACATTGCCTTTTACTGGTGCTTGAGGACAGAGGGAAGGAGAGAGCCGTAGACCCTCTGAAGAGTCCAGGAGGGACCTGGGATTAAGTGCCTGATGTTTCGAAGCACTTTATTTTACTCCATGTGGGAGGTGCGCTCGTTGACTTCTGCTTTTGCTTCGAACATTTTCTCACATCTCAATGTGAGCTGGAGATGCTGAAGCTCAGATGTTTATGCATAAAGAGGAAGACACCCTCCTCCCCTGCCCTGGTTTTACACATTTTGTACACAAGGCCGTTGGCTAAATTTCTATAAAGCTGGGGCCAATATCTGTACACATTTCCTAACTCCCACCAATCATCAGTGGAGCAAAACCCAGCGAGCGTTGTGCTTCAGAGGCACCATTTTCCATTGTGCCACCGACTTTGTAAACGATCATCTGCAGCGGGGCTGACTGCAGACTTTTTCTATCACATTGAGGAGAAAAGTGTTCCTCACAAAACAGCC
>NW_009611068.1:0-12532 GCF_000690535.1 Cariama cristata | reverse complement strand
CCTACAGGATATCCTTTGATCTGTCCTGGAGCTGTCTCTTACCTGTTCTCTGCTTTGTGTAGGCAGATGCGTCTGTACACAGAGTGTTTAACCACTGACTGGTCAGACCATGCAGAATTTTGCATCCCTTACGCATGGCAGAATTCACATCCCTTGGTACAAAACTCTGTCTTTACTCTTCCTCCACCTGCCTCTCCTCAGTTACCTGTAGTGCAAGGTCAGATGAAATCATAAACCAGCACATTAAAATAAATCTACTGGTCAAGCGGCAAAACAGCCAGACTTGGATTTTGAGTTAATATATAGCATATCTTATACTAAGCAATTACTTTGCTTATTCTTCTTATGTTATTGTCCTGATCTGGGTATCTGAACAGGTTATATAAGTTATTAAATGTTATTTTCCTTCCAAACTTCATGCTCTATTCCTGCACTTGTACTAACGTGCTGTATTTTCCTGACCTTGTATTTAGAAGTGACAAAATATGAATATTAAATTTGTATGACCTTTACCATCCCCAAGCACAAATTAGGCTCATGTTCCTTGCACTGGCATTTGAAATGAGTTATTTGGTCTGCACTGACAACTGTGTAGGGGAACGATAAGGCAACAGTGCAGTATTGATGTAAAAATAAGCATAATAATCTTCTTAAAAAACGTTTCAGATAAAAAGAGCAGATAGCAAGTCAGTCTCCTTGAGATCATGGTTTAGGTTTTTGTCATCCCTGAAGTGGTGTTTGGGAGCCGTAATCTCCTGTCTTTGTTTTCCAGTCCAAGAGGGATGTATGATAAGGGAAAATAAGAGGTCAGCATAGAGGAAAGCACCCCCCCCCGAAACCTCTAAATACATGTAATTATATACATGCACATCAGCAGAGCTTTGGATTTGTTTTAAATACCCAAATGCAAACTGTTGGAGGGACTCTCTGTGTGTGTGTGTGTGTGTGTATTCTTGCTGTCTGTCAGCAACGAAGGTGTATTGCGACATTTTGTCTCTGCAGCTTTCAAGTTAGTAGATATCTCTTGCAGCTTTTCATGACTTTCAAGCAATTCACTGACCTTTCAGCTACTAACCTCAGTTTTTATTCTTGAATTAAATATGCTAGGTAAAAAATATCACAATGAAAATTAAAAAAAATAAATCTCTTCTGCTCTTATGATCGTTATGATGATACTTTTACCAGAGCAGTAGACTACCACATCTCTTGGATTGAGTAAGGATGTCTTGTGTCAAAGGTGAGTTTCTGAGTCTGGCACTCTTTTTGGTCTGGTTTCGTAAGGAAACCTGTACGTGTTCCTCAGGTACATGTGACCACAGCCTTTCTTTCAAATCCTTTAGGTCATTTCAACCAAATTTCAGAGAGTCAGACAGATGTCTCGGACATGATAATTCCCTGCAAAGCTGATCAAGGTGAGGGGCTGCTTAGAGGAGAGGCACCTACAACGGCTCTCATGGAGGGGCGGATGGGGAGCACTCACCCCTTCTGCAGGCTGCCTGGCTCCGCAGCCCCGACCCCACACGTGGGGCTGCCCGGCACCCACAGCACACCCGTAACCCTGGCTGGTGGGCAGCCGAGTTACTCTAACATTTCCCGCCTTCTTCTCACTACCCTACCACTTCGTGATAACTTTCCTACAGCTACTTGAGCAGTGACCCATCTAAAATCTGTGATTTATCCCTCGTTCTGACAGACCCCAGCCATTCCTCCTCACTTGATTTCCTAAGGAGAGGATACCTGTGCTCTCACGCTGGCTGTGTGAGCCCATTTGTGTTTGCCCTCATCTCCTCTCCAAGTTCATGGTTGATTTCAGTCAAAGGGTGGAGGAAGAAAAGAAACCTCAAAGACATTAAATTCTTACATCTTTCATGAAGTTTAGCTGCAGGGGAGAGGAGAGATATCTTTGAGACATCCTGACCAAGGAAAGGGACTAGACGGCACATCCTCATATAGGGGGAAATCTGTAAGTTAACGAATGAGATTATATCACTGTCTTTGCTGCAGAAAGATAGCAAAGATAGTTCAGTTCCCACCTGAACCCCCAGCCCAGCCTGAGAAACCAACCCAGACAAGAGGAGGCTTCTGTGGCCCTGGTACTCAGAGGACAGAGGGTTTCTTCAGAAAAGATGGAGGTGGGGGAGATACAGTTTATTCCAGAGGAGAACACACAGTTTGTTCTCACAAGCACTTTTCTCTCTTGGAGCACTTTTCTTTCTTATTTTGTTTCCTGTGATTTGAAATGAATCATTCAATCTGTGTCACTTGTCCACATTAGATTGCACCAGTTTGATTTTGTTTGATGCAGTGGAGAAGGGAAGAAGCGATGGGATGTGACATACACTTTATCTTGAGTATTATCCGTCTCTACAAGTGTGTGGCAAGATGAAATCTCAGAAAGGCCCGGAGTAAAGGATAGTCATTACTGTGTGAGTGCTTACACAAATGTGTTGGAAGATTACATTTGGGAAAAAGCTTTTCAGGCTCCACAGACATTTTGTGTCTGAGAGCTGAGTTAGTCAGACCACACTGATGGTTGGGTGAGGACGATGTGAATTTACAAGGCAGAGGTTTGGTGACTGACTGACATAACACATAATACATGAGAATGCACAGTACGTGAGAACAGGTTCCTCAAATTCCCAGTGCTTTGGCTAGGGATAAGGTTATAACTCCAGCTTCGTTTACTGGAAGTCCTCTTGTAGGGTATTCTAATTCAGTGTTACTTACATTATTGAACAAGACAGAAAGTATTTCTTATCTTAAGAGAGTAATGGGTTTATGAGTTTGGGGAGAGAGGAGGGAGGGAACTGCCCTTTTCTTGGAAAGTGTCAAAATCCCAGGTAGACCACAGGACTCAATGTCGCCGTTCTGTAACGACTGAGAAGTTGTCTCGGGGAAACTGGAGGACAAAGTTAAATGGGGGCACATGTATGAAAGTGTAAAAACTGACATTATCATTTTAACCCTAGCGTGGTAGAAGGAGGGGAGTCTGTAGGAGCAGCACAAGTAGATCTGCCCTCTGAGTTGTATGAAAGTTGCTTGCAATGGTATTTACGCTGTTACACCACTCACAATATTTTCTCTGGGCACTAATTTTTTTCAAGAGAACCATGAGAGAGTTTGTTCTGACACTGACTCAAAACTATCAAGATCCTGTTAGCAAGTACTACATACAACAGCCTTGAGATTTAATGTTGAATAATTTCTAAAAAGTCCTGAAATTTAGGAAGGGTGGACAGTGTTTCAACAAAGACATATGCTGAGACAGAAATAAAATAGCTAAGTGCAGCGGTAAGCTGTTATCCCTGTTTTGCATTATACCTGCACTTTGTGACTTCAGGCCTTAAAATTTCCCAGTAAGTCTCCACAGAATATTCACTTTTCTCCCTGGGAAAGTTTCAGCACTCTAATATTTTCTTTGGCATGTCTCCACTTAGTGAAAGAGGTCTATTTAATCAAACAGTAAAAAAATTATACCATACAAGAGAGCTGACATGATCCAACCAGGGAACTCTAAATAACAAACACTTGAAGAAGTGCTTGCTACGGTTGGGCTCAGATGTGTTTGGAAAAAGCTCTTCATCAACCAAATAATAAAAGGCATGATCAGTTCACAGATAATTCTCCAACAGAAAAAGGGTCAAATCTGACAAACGGAGTGTTCATGAAGGCCATTTTGATGAGCTGTAATTATATGAGCGAAATCCCATCATCTTCTGTCTCCTGATTGCATGATAGCCACATAAAAAGAAAAGAACAGAAAGGAGAGTAAGTTCTCTCAGTCAGTAAGAGGTGTTGTATTGATTCTGAGTTGTTGCTAGGTAAATAATTAAACCATGATTTCGCTGTTGATTTTATTTGTCTGCTGTGTGTAAAGGCTACTTAGATGCATCGGTGGAAAAATAATTAATATATTTCTACCACTGCTCAAATAATGGAAATCCATAAAGATGAAATTACTGTAGTGCTTTGAAACCACTCATTAATGATCCTTCTCAGCCTCAGAAAATCTCTCCAAAGTCTAACGGTCCTGATAGATCAGACTATCTTTTTTCTTTTTTTTTTTTTTTAAGTCTTCATTATAGTTTCTGCAATAAATAGGTATCTATGAATGGAAGAGGTAACTTAATCAGCCACATTTAATGTGCTGAGTTTCACCAGGATTTTTTTTTTTTTTTAAGTCTTCATTATAGTTTCTGCAATAAATAGGTATCTATGAATGGAAGAGGTAACTTAATCAGCCACATTTAATGTGCTGAGTTTCACCAGGACTATATACTCACCTGATCTGTTCTTGGTGCCTCCCACCTGTCCCCCCCAACAGAATTCTTGCCTGTGTAGATCAACAGCATTAGCTGGCTGCCTACACCGAATCAAAGGAAGGGCGATGCTGAACAAGCTGAGGATAGCACACAGCGCTTATCAATGAGATCTGCTGTACCCTTTCCTTTTCCACAATAAAACTTAGCTGCAATATGACATGTACCTACAAGCTGAAGGGAAAAGACAAACGGCAGGGAAGGTCTGAATAATGAAGCCTCTGAGTAATTAGCATGGTAATACCTGAGGCATATTTGTACGCACCACATCCATGCTAATTGCCCATTTACCAGGCTAATTTAACATCAGTTATTTCTGGGTTCATTCCACCATCAGTATATTTCTCTTGTTACTAAGCTACTGTAATTTCAGCATCAACTGTGTTTTGACTTACATACACTTGTAACCCTTCAGTATCCACAGGGGAGCACAGTGTGCTCTGAGCTTTTCAGTTTAAATGTCTTATACATAAAAGCTGGGGAATTTGCATTTCAGATCCCAACATGCCAATTTCAGACCTGTGCCTTTCAAAGACACCTGATATAGAAACTCCTGATCACCACGTGGTACCCCAATGCAGTTTTGACAGTTCTTCTTTCTGTTTTCTGCAGATTTCATACTATTTAATTTCTCCCAAAGTTCAAACATTCACAAAGGTCTCCCAGTCATTAAAATGATTAGTTTCTTCTGTACATCTGAATGGTTGTGATAAATAAGAATTAGAAAACCTAAATTATACTGTACAGTGTGGAATAACACTTCATTTGCAAAGAGATTAGCTAATTGATCTGGTATGTCCTTTCCATTTTTAATGTGTATGCTTCTGCGATATTTATAGATATTGATTTTTTTCTTCATCATCTACCAATAGGACTACAAAAAGAATTCTTGTTGCTCTTATTGAAAAGATTTTGTAGGATATTGAGTTTCATTTTTGCTTTTCGGGGGAGATAAATGGTGCTCTCCACATTTATAGAACCAAATGAGAGACTTGTAATGATTTTGATGCCAAAACATTATGCTTTTGTTCCGGGCTGTGAATAGAAATGTTAACCATCCTGAAAACCCAGAAACAAGAAGCAGCTGGTGGATTTCCTTGTACACCGAACCATGTACAAATTGGGTGGTCTTGCTGGGCATCGTACCTGCTCTGGGGACTTCAGGGCATAAGCAAACATACAGCGCTTCGATGCAGTATAAATATGATAGGTTATTTTATTGCTAGTTTTCAGTGTTGGATTCATGCGTGATTGTAGCTCTTTTTGCTGTAATCAATGGGAAATATCACATGTACATGCTTAATGTTGATTACCTACAAAGAATCAGGATATATGTTTCTTAATTGCATCCTTAAAACTGAAGAAGAGTTGAAAAGCTCAGAACGGATCCAAAAAACGGATCTAGGTAGTTTACTTACATGTCAGGCAAAGCACACACTCCCCCAAACACAGAACTTAGAAATACCCTGTTCAGCTGCTGCCTATCCCTGGAGACATCAGAAATTCAGGGTGTTTGAGTTTCTGCTAACAAAAACCCATACAATCGCAAACACTCGCTGACGAGGGGACCCAGAGCTTGCCTGGAAAGCACAGGGAAGCAAAGAGCCTGCTTCACCCTAAGGTGACTTTTCTATCCGTGAGGACAGTGGACCTTGTTGTACCTCCCCTGAGACATTGATAAGAGGTGGGTATCGTTCCACAAGTCACGTTTAAGACTTGTCAAACCCGCTGGAATTCAAAAGCTGCTCCTGCGTTTTCCATACGTAACCAGATGTGAGTTACCCTGTAGGGACTGAGGGAGCATACCTATCAGACAGGGCCTTAAAACACAGGTGAAGCTGGGACTCCAGCCTGGAACCCCTCCAGAGGAGACCCCAGGCTAGCATGAATGTTCCACTGTATTATAACCTATGAAGCAATTTTAACTGAAAACACAAAAGGGCCGTGCAAAGATGTCCTTTACTTGGCAGTGGAGCACTCTCTTGGCAGGCAGACGTCACTGCTTGTCACCTGCACTTTCCAAAGGTAGAGGTGTGTAACCAGTCCCAGGTACATGCAAGAGGAATGTTCTTAACTCCTCAGCAGAAGGGTACACGGTGGAAATGTCTACTGTTACATCGCCCAGCTGTGTTTTATAAAAATTAAGTGGGATTTGTGTGCAACTCCAGCTTCAAGAGGTGAGCCTTGAAGTCAAAGAGATGGGCTTTGTCCTGTGTATCTAGGTTTGTCTGTGACTTCCTGGTGGTGGTTCCTCATTCAGCAACCTGCTGAGTGTCTTACCATGAAGTAAGGTATAATGAACCCATCGGGTGTTAGGAGCGTGGACCACTCCAGCAGAGAGCAAGGTACTTTGCTGGGAATCATCTTATTCTTATATAAAGGATGCGGGGCAGTAGACTGAGATGGCTTTTTTGCTTTATGGAAATCAGTGGACATTACTTTTAAAAAGAGTCAAAATCTAGATTATTCCCTTGTGTCATTTTCTCAAATGTTTGAAATAGAAGAGTGGGATATGGAAGCAATTAATGCCGCAGGCAGACATTTTTGAACCATTGTCTTATCTGCTCATTTAAATCCCTGGCCCAAGTTTTCCATTGTTTGATTAACAGCAGCTTCGTTTAAGAAAAGCTGATGTTCAGCTGTAAAACTAAAAACTGAACATAGAACAAACTTCAAACAAACAAACCTGAAAGGACCAGTTGGCGATTATGCCGTGAAAAGAGCCTGAGAAGTAGGAACCAGGAAAGTTACAACCTTTTCCCATGTTAACATTATCATCAATATAGCACAAAAATGAGAAATGTGAAGCAATTACTGTAGCAGAAAAAAGGCACAGAGATGTATTTGAGAGGCTAGAATCTGTCTGTGCATTTGCATACAGCTACCAAAGGTGTCTTGAAATTTGCTCAGAGCATATGGAGGACTTCATCAAAACCAGAGCATAAATTTTACACAACAAGGGGCTTCATACAGATGCACTAAATTTACAAAGGCAACTGAAGGACGTTTCAGACAGACTTGACAGATTACAGGCTGCTGCTGTTACTGTCACAGTCTCTCTGTAAATCTGGTTTAACAACAAAGAACTGACACCACACAAGGACAAAACTGAAAAACAATTCAGAGGTGCTGTAGAACTTTTCCCATTACAAACACCAAGGTAGCCAAACACAAAGGTCCTTAAATATAGGGGTGACAGAATGATTCCAAAATGGGGAAAAAGCTGTGTCAGGTAAAAAGTCATATTGTGCATTATGCTTTTCATGCATTGAAATGATGGATACATGGAAACACACGACAGCTAAGATCTTTCCCCTCTTTTTAAAGGATTTGTTTGTCGGCTCAGAATCACTTGAGTGATTTCAGCTATTTTGACTGAAATTTTATAGTGGGTGAGAAGATGAAAGATAAAATAACCTGGTAAAAGTATAACCAATATCAAAGAAGTGACAAGAATGTGAGGCTAAATTGGGTAGGGACTTAAATATCCTATTCTTGTCATTGACTTGGTTTGAAGTATAAAAGCACATTCAAAAGAGATTACAACTCTAGCTACTGGAGCATTTTATCTGTCAGGTTGCATGAAATCATGCATGGAGGTGTCTGAAGATCTCAGATTTTCTAAGAACTTTAAAAACAAAAATTCTAGTCCTTCTTCTCAGCTAGTGAGCTGCATCCACTCACTTTTCCTTTGTCATGGCAGCATTTCTGGGAAGCAGTACTATGTGTCCTGTGCAGTTACTTTCCTTCTAGGTGGTGGCCATGACTTCCGAAGTCTGTGACTGAACCCTTCTGCCTTCAAATATCTCTTCTTTCCCTGGGACGGTACCTTCCCTGGGTGCTCGTCTTTCCAAGACACAGCTTCTTGAACAGCTCTTGGCACTCACAGTCAGCCGCAGCCTGGCACAGTCCAGAGGTCAGGGAAGTATCTCCGTATCTCCGTTTTCCTACCCAAAAGCCTGAATACAAGTCATCAGCAGACAATGGTGCTGACCAAAAATATTCAAGATGCAGTGCCACTGAAGAACCTCACATGTTCCCTGGGTGGAAAAGGAGATTGGTGATGTCATTAGAAATAATATTGGAGAAACCAGAGAAACAGAGTTATCTGTGTAGGTCCCTGGAAGGACTTGAGGCAGCAGTAGAGGAAAGGATGGCGGTGGCAGGGAAGAAGCTGATGGCTAAACTGTGACTGAGAGTCTGTTTCAGAATGATGGATGTAAGAGACTTCTGAAAACCTTTTATAATACCTCCAGCAGTGATAGAAGTAAATAGGTACCATGCATACTGCAAATGCCGGTGGCTTCCCATAGGGTTCATTTCCCAGGAGATTTTTTTCTCTTTTGCCGCTGTGGCACATGGATTACCACATGCTCTTAGGACGAACTGATCCTGTTCCCTGTTGGGCCAGGTGTTTAGAGGACATCAGCATAACTTCACTGCCTTCAGGAGGGGCAGTGACTTCTGGAACTAGTCCCCTTTATAACAGCTAAAGATCAGCCAGTAACGTACTAACATCTTGTATTTATGGTCTAAGGAAACTCGCAGGTCTTTGTTTTCCCCTTTCCCTCACCCTTGCTTCTTTTGTGTGCTTTAGGAACAGTTGTACTCAGACACATATTGTATGAGTGCAGGACAAATAAAGCGTTTCACATTTATTTATTTTACAATATTTATTTTGCATTCATTATTGGAAAACTAATCTGAAGTTAATCTATAAACCTTCTGGTAGGTATTATATTCTTCACAGACCATTTACACAACAAAAGGTGCTAGTCCTGACAATCTCAATCCTCTGCCCCAGGCAATTCTTATAGTTATGGCATTCTTCTCGTTCAATATGGGTAAAACAGCTAAGACTAAATGAAAATTACTAAAAAATATTCCAGACACAGTAGCTATAAAAACATGTGAAAAAATAATTTGTAGACACCATTGTCTGTTGCTTCTGCAAGATGAAAAGTATGCCAAAGATCTCAAAGTCTTCTTAGCAGCATTTCATCAGAATCATTTTGCATCATGTTGCTGTTACTCTGCGTGACTCCCTAGTACACAGTACAGCAGACCATTTAGATCCTAGTGCAATGTTTGACAGGCATTTTCTACAAGTTTTTCATTTTCCAAAACCCATTTTTGAGTGAGGAAATATGAAAGTGTTCTAAATGGAGGCTATGAACCTCTCCTGCCAGTTTACCACTTCAGAATATTGTGCAGGCTTCAGTTTCTCATAGATGTGCGTGACACTAATGCCGACATCTTTCAGGCTTGAACCAATATTATGCCTGTGACAAAACATTTGAGTCCAAAATTTGCTCTTTTTTAGACAGTATCTAGTATCTTACATTTAAGACAATTTCACTGTAACATAAAGCTTAAATTTCACATTACACAGAGGTTTATTAGCCAAGATATCACCCTATCAACTGATGAGATCTAGGATAATAGTGATGTTGGGCTGCACTAATATTGGAAATGATAGAAAAAAAGAATCAAACAGATCTGCCCATAGTTCCACTAAGGTAAGTCAAGAAAATGCTTTTAGCACTCTGAGTAAAACAAGCTGCTGGAGCATGTCCAGAGAAGAGCAACAAAGCTGGTAAAGGGCCTGGAGAAAAAGCCTTACAAGGAGCGGCTGAGGGAGCTGGGGTTGTTTAGTCTGGAGAAGAGGAGGCTGAGGGGAGACCTGATCGCCCTCTACAACGACCTGAAAGGAGGGGGTAGCGAGGCAGGGGTTGGTCTCTTCTCCCTGGTAAGCAGCCATAGAACAAGAGGAAACGGTCTCAAGTTGCGCCAGGGGAGGTTCAGGCTCGACATTAGAAAGAACTTCTTCACTGTTAGAGTTGTTAAGGGTCGGAATGGGCTCCCCAGGGAGGTGGTGGAGTCACTATCCCTGGAGATGTTCAAAAAATCTTTAGATGTGGCGCTTCGAGACATGGTTTAGCAGGCATGGTAGCATCAGGTATACGGTTGGACTTGATGATCTTTGAGGTCTCTTCCAACCATAATGATTCTATGATTCTATGATTCTATGAAAAGATCACAAGTCAATCAACACTTTTCCTTCCAGCACAGCTGTACGCTGGAGTGGATTTTTGTTATTTACTGCCATATTGCTGAAAATTAACACCACTGCACCATCACTTTTGTTCCCTCACTTTGATCATAAAAAGTTCTTTGCCAGTTCAGAAGAGAAAATTGAGTTTCCTTGCATATTGTCGCTACCATGTAAGTGTTCAACCACTCCATACCTTATGAAACAGAGTCACAGAGCACCTGACTATGAACCCCTCCTAGACTCTTCCTGTGCTGTTTTCATCTCACTCTGCTTGTCCAGAAAGAGATTATACAAGGAGAAAGTTTGCCATATTCCTACATGGTGCAATCAAATGCCACAGCAGTTCCGAGAAACCCAGCAAAAGTCAAGAATGTATGTTGACTTTCTTCAGCCATATCCAAATCCAGCTGATTCATGGCCAGTGCTTGCATATCTTTAAATGAGATATGGATGTGCATGTTCATTAGGTGCATGAACCATGCTGAAAGTTGCATTTTTTTTATCTCAGGTCCAGCAGCAGTGATTTCATTGGGGCTGACACTAATTTTTTTAGCAGTGTGTGTTGCAGACAAATATCCCAAAGAATTCTTTCATATCCTCCTCACTGTTATTGCTAATGTTTCTCACTCATTGGTGGCGAGATCCAGTCTTAGTGCACAAGAGCGACTATAAGCTTTTCTTTCCACAAATTTTATAGACAATCTTACCTACATCTTGCTACTAATTATCACGGCACATCGCTGATCTTTCCAGTTAATCTCAAACTGAAGAGTGGCTTTGTGAAACAGATATCTGTCCACTGGGAATTAAGATAAAACTCCTAAACTCATCTGCAAGGGTCACCAGAATGAGTTTTGAACCATAGGACTCCAGAGTTGAAAGGCCAGTCTTTGACTTTATTAGCTATCCATATTCCATTGATTTTCCCTCCCCGCAGCAAACGGACTGTTCAAATCAAACAGAATTACTCCTCTGTTTCTCGTGATATCTCTCTGCCGTGTTCCGTGTCAGCTGTAGCTCAGGAGTGTTCCACCCTCCTCCCTGCAAAGGGACGGCACTTATTTTTATGGTGTAGGTAGCAAGCACTAAACACATCAGCATGCGTAAAGTTGCCCAGCACAAAGCATCCTGTTGACATCTTATCTTGGACATGTAGGGGAAGAAAGAGGGAAAAGCATGGAGGAGAAGGAGGATAAAGTTAGCTTTCTTTTTCCTGTAGAGACTATAAGGGATATGGGATAAAAACTACTTCAGAACAATCTGTATTTCCAAAGCAATCCTTCATCCCTCCTTAACGCTATAATATTCACTTCTAGACAAATATCTTTAAAAGATGCCTGTACTGGAATGCCGTACAGTAACATTTTGGGTAGTGGAGAGCACGGTAGCTCAGGAATGGGCAGTGATGAGCTGACCGGCAGGGTCTGTTAGCCTGGGAACCGTGGTCTCATGCAGCCACCTAGACCACTGTCAGAACCAAACTAACGTACAACGGTGTTTCTTTGCGCTGCACAGATCCAGCTGCTCTGATCTGATCTGTGATAGCTCTTGGCATGCAGTCCATTACACAGGGCAGATATTCTCTTAATGATCCTCAATCCACATTTCCAGTTGCTTTCTTCGTCTTCCCCCACCGGCCCATTTTACTCCATCCATGAAGAGATTTCACAGTTACACGCCTCTTCCCCAGTTCGTGTTCCACATCCTACATTTTAGCATCCCTGCTAGCTCTGTTTTTAGGTTCTGGCATTTGGTTGCCAACCAGATGAAGGCCGACTGCATCTCAGTATTAATAATTCACTTTCTTAGGTCCAGCTGAGAGCTATAGAAAAGCTAATGCCTAACGAGGAGCTGGGTAGAGCAATAACCTGTTGATATTCTCTGTATGACAGAAAGTGACTGAATAATTCACATGCATGGAAACTTTATTAAAAAATGTGGAAATATTTCTAGTATCATTAAGCTTTACAAACCAAGGTTTCAGCTGGGCTGAATCTGGGGTTTAAATCAATTTAGTTATTAAGTATTTCTGGACTGTAAGAGCAGCTTCTAGCCAGTGATAGAACACTTTTACATCTTCTCTTCTTGCTACCTATGAAGAAGGCATATTTTTGATAACTCTTGTTAATGATTGATGAGACCAATTTCCCAAAGATAG
>NW_009611067.1:212446-235431 GCF_000690535.1 Cariama cristata | reverse complement strand
TATATAATTTGGGGAAAAAAAAGGTCCTTGATCCTAATACACAGCTTGTCACAGGCTGAAACAGGAATATAAAAGAACAGCCAGGAATTTAAATTACGCAAAAGATTATTTGTTTGACTGGTGTGTGGGTGTGACAAAAAGGACAACAGAAACAC
The DNA here is from genome assembly GCF_000690535.1 of Cariama cristata. Taxonomy (NCBI): domain Eukaryota; kingdom Metazoa; phylum Chordata; class Aves; order Cariamiformes; family Cariamidae; genus Cariama; species Cariama cristata. Next base: position 235,276 of record NW_009611067.1, on the reverse strand, counting down.
CACACAGGCAGAATTTTAGAAAGAAAACCCAGATGCAGGCTAGGCAAATGTGGGATGCGGCACTGAGAAAATCCTAGACAGAGCTTTTGAGTCTGAGTACCAGCTGAAAACAATCTCCTGTTGTTTGATCCTCCTGTGCTCAAGGAAAAGGTACTTGGCACATCTTTTTAAATAAACAGGATTACATGAAAGAAATTTGTCTCCAACATTGAATTCTCCTTCTAGCTGGAACAAACTTGTGAGACTGACTGCTTGACTAACTCAAGAACAGTTACAGTATTTTTTTGAAAAGCCTTCCAGTATGTTCATTAACAACATATGCACTCTGGAAATTAGGTGGTCATTGTGTTTTAGGAGTTCAAAAAATAAAATTTCAAATTACAGTTTTACCAGGAAGCTGTAAAAACACCCATTCTGAAATTAACCATTAAGTTTGATAACCCATTACACTAAATAACGTTTCTGGGGGCTAATCCATGCTGATGACTGAAGACATACAATCTCTTTCCTAAAAACCTGATTTCTGGCACTGGAAATAACTGCACAGCTGTGGGATATGCTGACTCCACTATTAAATATCAAGAACTTTGAACCCAAGATCTCAGTTCTAATGTTTGTTTAATGTAATTCTCACTCTAAAGCACAATCTCTCCTTTCTTTGAGGAACTTGAATGAAGGACAGATCCAGAGCTGTATTCTAAGGAACAACCTGTGATACTTCTGTGTAACATGATGACTTATACAACCAGAATTCTGAATTTCTTGATCACATAACAAAAAAAAAAAAGCAAGGTCATGGACTTCTCCTGAGAGGTCACCTAACTAGGAAAATATTTTGGCAGGTGCGTTTTGCTATGTAGAGAATTTCTCCAACCATCCAGATGTTATTATTAATCACCATAACATGCATATGAATGAAGACAGGTATAACAATTAGTATCAGCAATACTTATGCCTAGTAGAAGACTTGGCTCTATACATTTTTCAGACAAAAACACATGACTACGTCAGCAGCAGCAGCAATGCCAAACTTTATCAGCTTATGAGGGCAAGACAGGAACTCCCTGGCTGAATAATCACAGAATGGTCGGGGTTGGAAGGGACTTCTGGAGATCATCTAGTCCAACCCTCCTGCCAAATCAGGGTCACCTAGAGCAGGCTGCACAGGAATACATCCAGGTGGGTTTTGAATATCTCCAGAGAAGGAGACTTCACAACCTTTCTGGGCAGCCTGTTCCAGTGCTCTGCCACCCTCAAAGTAAAAAAGTTTTTCCTCATATTAAGATGAAACTTCCTGCGTTTCATTTTGTGCCCATTGCCCCTTAACCTGTCACTGGGCACCACTGACAAGAGTCTGGCCCCATCCTCCTGACATCCACCCTTAAGGTATTTATAAGTATTGATAATACCCAAGGTTCACCTAATTCATTTCCAGTCTCCAACTAGGCCCATGATCAGATGCTCTGCAGGAAAGGATGAGTATCCTGGCTAATCTACTTTCATGTTAATTCTCATCTGTGTGTCAAGTAATAGCCAAGAGGAGTGGCAGTGCCCACACCATACGTACCTTTCCTGTTGGGCAGCCCGGGTCATTGTTACGCTTTCCAATGGCTGAGCTGGACTGTACTCCACACAGCTGCACACATTCCTTCCTTTTTCTCAGCTTCATATTTCTGTTTGATTTTGTTCACTCTATGGAAATGGAGCCAACTCTTCTGCCGGTTTTAATGGATTTCACTCTGAAATCAATAGAAAAATGCCCATCTACAATAGCTAATTTAGTTCTTAATCTGTATTATGCCAGACAGGAAGTTTCTTTGGCTCTCTTACTTTGAGGGAAATAGTAAGAAACACAGAAATGAAAAAGGGTAAGATTTATCTAGGAGGTGGCAGCAGCTAAAGTCTTCAGCTAATGCAGCTGTTGACATTTCCAGCCATTCAGTGCATTCCTCCCTAGGGAGGATAAAGCTGAAAGAAACTACTTAGTATGAAACTACTGGATGTCCATTAAAAATCATTCTAGTGGTGGAGATGAAGAGGCTCATTGGCAAAATACTCCTTGTGTAAATCTAAAAACAACATTAAAAGCCATCCAAAAAGCAGGCAGTTAAATAGATTCTTTCACACTGAGAACCAGCAGTATGGGAGACTAAAATGGATTCTAGGAAAAAAAATTACTTTGATTCAAACCACTGATAAAGAGATTTCCCAGTCAATATCTGCATAATACTGAAGAGAATTATTTTTTTGCACAAAACCCCAAGAGATGCTAGAAAATATGATTCAAAGAAGAGTTTTAGAAGCAGAATTGAAAGAATTTATGGGTATGGTAGATCACTTTCTTATATTAACATCTGTTATACAGGATAACAGAAAGAAAAAAAGAGCTTTATTCTAATGAAGGCTGGGATTTAAAGGTTCTCTCTCTATTCAAACAGTATGGAAATTCTGGGATCTGGGATGGTAGCAACATCTGATACAAATGAACTTAAGACATTAATGGAGCCATGGTGATTTAAACTAATCCAGAATGAAGTTTCCTCAAAATGTTTTGAAAATAACTAACCTATGAAACATGATAGGTAGTTTTAAGAAAGGCAGCTTTGTAAGGTAGCTTCTGACTGTATCTTACAACAATGAATGGGAATATACCACACGTCTCTCTGGGCATGACAATTCCTGAGAACATTTAGTAGTAATTCTATAACCCTATTCCTTTATGCACACAATACTTCTGTACAGTAACCCCTCACGATCCAAATCAAGGTCAATACTTCAGTGCCCCAGGCTCTGTACAAAACAGTGACAATTCCTGCCCTCTAAACTCCAAACCTGCAAGCATACCTGTATATTAGTCTTGTTTCCAGTTTAGCTCTGGGAACAGTCAAAGACTACATGAAATAGGAATGGACAAATGCTCCACAGAAGTCCTATTTTACCTTGAAAGCAAATACCTCGGTCAAGTCTATAACTTATGTGTTTTCTGTCCTCTAGATACTACAGACACAAGCAAGGCAATGCATTCCCTGATTTAACCAGGTTTTCTAAGGGCATGGGTTTATGTGGTGCTCACTGACCTCCCTCTTCATTTGAGTTCACTGCATAGTATCATAGACTGGTTTGGGTTGGAAGGGACCTTAAAGATCATCTATTTCCAACTCCCATGCCATGGGCAGGGACACCTTCCACCAGACCAGGTTACTCAAATCCTCATCCAGCCTGGCCTTGAACACTTCCAGGAATGGGGCATCCACAGTTTCTCTGGGCAACCTGAGCCACTGCCTCACCACCCTCACCGTAAAGAATTTCCTCCCAGTATCTAATGTAAATCTTCTCTCATCCAGTTTCAAGCCATTGCCCCTTGTCCTATCACTCCATGCCCTTTTAAAAAGTCCCTCCCCAGCTTTCTTGCAGGCCCCTTCAGGTACGGGAAGGCTGCTCTAAGGTCTCCCCGGAGCCTCCTCTTCTCCAGGCTGAACAACCCCAACTCTCTCAGCCTGTCTTCCCAGGAGAGGTGCTCCAGTCCTTGGATCATCTTTGTGGCCTCCTTTGGACTCACTCCAACAGGTGATCCATGTCCTTCTTATATTGGGGGCCCCAGAGCTGAAGGCAGTACTGCAGGAGGAGTCTCATCAGAGCAGAGCAGAGGAGGAGAATCCCCTCACTCAACCTGCTGGTCACACTGCTTTGGATGCAACCCAGGGTACAGCTGGCTTTCTGGGCTGCAAGCTCACGTTGCTGGGTAATGTTGAGCTTCTTGTCAACCAGCACCCCCAAGTCCTTCTCCTCAGGGTTGTTCTCAATGCATTCTCTGCCAAGCCTGTATTTGTGCTTGGGATTGCCCTGACCCAGGTGCAGGGCCTTGCACTTGGCCTTGTTGAACACCATGAGGTTTGCACATGCCCACCTCTCTAGCCTATCCAGGTCCCTCTGCATGGCATCCCTTCTCTCCAGCGTGTTGACCCCACCACGCAGCTTGGTGTCATCGGCAAAGTTGCTGAGGGTGCACTCAATCCCACTGTCCATGTCGCTGACAAAGATGTTAAACAGTGCCAGTCCCAATACTGACCCCTGAGGAACACTGCTTGTCACTGATCTCCACTTGGACATTGAGCTGTAGACCACAACTCTTTGAGTACAACCCTCCAGTCAATTCCTTATCCACCGAGTGGTCCACCCATCAAATCCATGTCTCTCCAATTTAGAGACAAGGGTGTCACGTGGGACAATGTCAAATGCTTTGCACAAGTCCAGGTAGATGACATCAATTGCATATAGTAAGGTTATGTGAAATTCACTGTTAGATTTAACACTTGTCTCAGATTAATCTGCTCTGTTCACCACCTCCATAGCTGGACAGAAAGTCAAGACTTTTACCTCATTATAAGAGCTGGAAAGAAAGATACAGCTTTTACCTTGTTATATAAGCCTAAAGTGAAAAGCCAAAAGAAAAAGACATAAAAACTATGGGAATCTTTGTCAACTTCTGTGAATGCCATTTAAGAAAACCGAACAGAAAATAGATGTACATGAGGAAGGCAGATAAAGAAAATAATTCATTTTCAGTAAATCTGGTTTTCTACTTTGCTGTTGAAATGAAAGCACAAGTAGCAACAACTCCATGCCTACGCTTGTTATTGCCTAGTCAAAAATCAAGTGCTCTTTCAGTCAAGACTTGATTGTTGGAAAGAAAATAAACTGTCAACTGGTGAGGCTTGTTATCAAGCTGCAAAGTGAGAAAGGGTTCCTTGCTGCTGCTAGTTTTGGGATTTCATCAAAATAGCTTTTAGAAGCACATTCTTTTGCTGTAATCCTTGAAGTAGTTCTCTTAGAGGAATAGCATGCAATAAGGTCGGAGTCAAAGAGCACCGCAGGCTTGGTTTTCTTAGTGTTCTCACCCCTGTAATTGAGACATGGTCCAACAGAAAAAAAAATGGGATTCCAGAAGCTTCGGTTCTTCTCTTAGCTCTGTCATTGCCCTGTTTTTACACCATAAGTCAGTCACTTAATGTTTCTGTTCTTCAGTTTTCCCATCTGTAAGACATGACCGATATTACCTTTTTAACAACACACTAGGAGGTCTCAGATGATGTCTATTTACACAAGCTAACTTGCAACAAACTAATTTGGCATTTGATCAAACCTCATGTTCTCTGTCCCTGCAAATCGCCTTCTCTGACCTGTAACCCATTTCCGTTCTCTGGGCAGCAGTTGCTCTCTTTGTGTTTTTCACAGCACCTATCTGTAGAATAAGATAAATGAAGAGAGGGTTTGGTTTTTTTCATATCTCAGCTTTTCACATGTCACCATATTTGCAACATTATACAAACATTACGAATATCCCTGATTTTTCTGACACTTTGCAGCTTTAAAGACTCTGTTTTTTTTTTCAGAAAAGATAGTACAAGAAGTGTTTGCTTTGGCTTGGCAGCCTTCCAACATTTTCAAAAGCAAATGATGAATGTGGATATTAAATAATATCCACAAGGCAAGACCCTTCCACACTTCCAGAGGTAATGGGGGGAGGGCAACACACACCTTAAAACAAAACAAAACAAAAATGCAGAAAATCCCAATTTTCACACTTGAAGCACAATCTTGGTCCTGCAAAAGCTGTCCCCACATAAACAGAATGAAAGGAGTAAGAAACACAAGTACAGGCAGCTCCTGCAGTCTCTCATGAAACTACGTAACAAGAATAATTAGTCTTCATAATCATCTGAATTGCTTTTTAAAACCTCAATGCCTTCAATCACTGCAATTTCTTTTGTGACAAAAAAGATCAAAGAAGCAGACAAAAGACATCAGAACCAGTACTCTCCTGTAGCATCAGTTCACAGCACCTACTTTCAGAGGAAATAAGTTAAAAAGAAAAGGAAAGAGAGGGAAAGGGAGAAGGGAATGAAATGGTAATAATCCCAGAATGAAGAAATATATTCAGCCTCTTTGATGTCCAAATTAGAACTGGTTAGGGAATTCTAACAGGACATGTTTTTGTTGGGAAGTGTCAATTTGTTGAAATAAGAGCACGTCACGGAAACATCTATTTCAAGAAATCTCTACTGGACAAGCAGCAGACACAATGGAAGAGTGCCTGATTTCCTGCCAGGCTACCTCTCCGAGTGCTACAAAAGCTTGGGTTTCCATGGCCATGCCAAACTCTGGGATTGCCCTATTCTCCAAATAGCACTACACTTACAGATCCTATAGCTTTTGGGCCAAACACCAGGAAGCTGAGTGCTGTGGAAGTTTCAGCTCAATATGGGATTCACTCATGCCAACAATGATTGACTGCTAACTCGTATATACTAAACATACATAGGGAAGGCCAGACATTCTCCAACAAAGAACATTCAGAAGAAATGCCACCCAAACTTTAAGCTAAAGATCAGTTTGCATGTTGAATGTTAAACAACAGCCTCTTGGCCTGCTAGTGACTGTCACACGGGTATGAAAATCTTCTTGGGTTAAACCCTAGAAAAGCTACAGAGTGCATACAGAATCCCAACTGTGCTTACCACTTAGTCCTGGCTCTCTCAGCTCAGCAGGAGACTACAAATATTGCTAATCTAAAGGAGGCAAAGCAACAGGGACTGAGGCAGAAACTGTTTTGAGTGATGTGACTAATAACTCCAAAACGATAGTAGCAGTTCCATTATGTTTCGCTTATTAGTTGCTTGTGAAACAGTCTTCAATGAGACCTATACACAAGGGTCTACACATTAGTTAATAATCTTCCAAGGTTATATCAATACTAAAAAGAAGCCTTCTAGATATTTAAAGGTAATTGGCCTAGCTCAGTATTCATATTAAACAGCTACGGTGAAATGATGATTTGCGTACACTAGGTTAAAATACACATAATATGGGCCAGAGGCAACACAACGTGATACATAGAACTCAATGCAGGACAACACACTGGGAACAAAGATGCATAATTATACCACAAGAATTAGCCTAATAGATTGGTTTTTATGCATGTGATTAAATAATACTGTAAATGAAAGAATAATATATGCAGAAGTTAGAACAGTCAGAGCTAAATTGCATCTTGTCTACAGCACAGATACTTAGCGCAGACCTTTATTGTGTGGTTTAGCAAGAAGAAAGCCACATGGCAGATTACACCAAAGATTCATTTTGCCTGGTATCCTGTCTCTGATAACAGTCAAAATGGATGCTTAAGGAAAGGGTATGAACACAGGACAAGTATAGGGTATGCCTGCCAATTCTCAGCAAACCTGCAGTTTAGAAACTTCCTGAGCTGGAGGCTGGCCCTATATCAGTGTCTTTAATGGCTCTTTATGAACTATTTTACCATGAGCTTATCTAATCACTTCAAGAAACCATTTGTATTTTGGCATCTCCAACATCCTGTAGCAATAGCTTCCACAATTTAATTATGTGTTGCCTGACCATTTGACTTGGTTTTTGTCAAGTGAAAAATAATAAATAACTGCATCATTTCACTTTCTTCATGTTAATCCTGACTTTACGTAGCTCTAGTACATCTTGCTTCCCCCTTATTCGTCACCTTTTCTTGAAACTGGAGAGACCTAGGTTACTGAATCTTCCCTTGCACAGAAGCCATCACATCCCTCTGATCACGTTGCTTTCTTTTGTACCTCCACAACTTCCATCATATTTTTGAGATTGAACAGCTGGAATTGGACAAAGTATTCAAAATGAGGTTGCACCATTTATTTTATTCCAAACGTGGAAACCATTAAGAACAACATTTATAACTCTCAGCACATTTTATAGCAAGCCCCAATTCCCCCATTCAACTGTCACAGTATGTGTCTCTCCTCTTTATGTGTTTTGTCCTCAGCACAGCTCTATGCTTTCTGTCATCCCTTCACCTATGCTCTGTCAGCACCACATCTTTCTCCTTCTCCCCAATTTCTTCTGAACTCAAATACTAGACAGCAAGTTCCCTGACCCACATCTCTGCACAGCTGAAGGATTTAAGGTGCCTCTTCCCACATCCAAGCTTCATGCACTTCCCAGACTTAGATGCTGCATAATATCTATGGCTGCTTTTCTTTATCCTGCCCCTCTCTGCCTTAGCTTGGCAGCTGAAGCCAGAATTTCAGCTTCAAAGATTCTCGGCACTTATCAGACATTTTAAGACCATTTTTTATGTATGAAAATACCACAAGCCATTTTGCCTAAACAAGTAAATTAAGGTTGTAAGACTTACTTGCTCAGGTACAATCCTAAACACAGCTACATGAATTAGGCATGCAAATTAAGAGTCTAGTCATAAGCATTTCTCACAACTGTATGGACAAAGAAAAGTTACCTTCAGGGCAGATTCAGCTCATGCAGGGGTCAAATTACCCTTTGGAGATGCTTATATCTCATTGACTATATTGAGAATCTAGGACATGTAGGATCCTAAATTTAACATCTCAAGTTAGGTGAGATGACTGTGATTTTGCATTTCTAGGATGAAACAACCTGGGGTTATATGAGAACAGAACAGCAGTTAAGAATCCAAGCCAGACTCTCTCCACCCCAATACCCTAAACCCCTACAAGCAATAGCTAAAGTTTTAAAACCACTTTTTCCTATGTAGCTTTTGCATAGCTAAAGTCAGGCCGTTCAAAAATTGTAGTGAGCTGTGCCAAGCAAAATTCCCAGGGTGTTGGTTTCTCTTGGGAATAATTGCCAAATGGGGCAATTCATTGAAACTTTAGCTATTAGGTTTCCTGCTTTCCCTATAAACTGTTACAAAATGGGCATTTTAAAATGGTCTAGTTCGTATCCAAAATGCTTCTTCATGGCAAGTGTTTCTTTTCAGCAACGCACAGTTGGAGCTCCAGCAATAAGCAGCAAAGCCACAGCATCTACAAACTCTCTTCTCCTTTTACTGAACATTGTGCAGTTCTTACATTTGAATTTCATTTCTTTTCTTGGTTTCTCACTTTTCCAGTGTTACTTTAATGCAATTGCCTAGTTGTTAGCAGAACACTTATTGCCAGCCGTTTCCTTGAACCAGCCTCGTGTTTCAGATTGACACAATAAAACCAAGCCTCAGCTCTCTCTCACAGACAAATGGTGTACAGACCAATTGGCTCTGGTTAGTGCTTGTTTAATTTTTATTTTAATTTCATTTTTTCATCATGACTGTAAACCAAACTAAACCAAACAAAGGGGGTGAAACCACAAATGGCAACGTACACGTAAGACTTCAGCTGAAATCTCCAAGAAGCAAAAGTACCTAGTTTCTCAGGGGAGCCTAATCTTTCACCCACATCTCTATAATCCCATCATAGCAGTGAATGCATTTCCTTGCAGGATTTTACCTATAGATCTACAGTATTAGTTCTTGTATAAGGGTGAGGCTCCATAGGATAATTAAGACAAACTGTTTATATCTCCCCTGTAAACAGGGGATGATAGGAAAATGATGAAAAAAAAAAAGAAGCCTAAACTGGTCAAAGCAGGAGTCAAGGAGCTTAGCATTGCAATACTCTATTTTGGAGCACAACACTATTCAACAAAATTTAAAATCAAAGATAGTAATTCAAATTGTATTGATCATCCAAAATGCTTCCAGGCAAATGCTACATGAGAATGTTTACTTTTTCTGTATTTTGGATAAGGATGGAAAATTATTTTTTGTCCCTAGCTACTCTAGAACTACCCTTATCCATCTGCTACTTGTTTATATTGGTCTTCTTACCATTACCATGTGCTAACACTTGATTTACTCAAAGATAACTACCATACATCCCAAAACTTAATTGAGAAAAAAACCCTCTTGATGTTTATCCACGTTCCTTTCCCAAATGGATTTAGTTAATTTTTTAATCTACTATTGCTTTTTGCCAAAGGAAATTTGTACTAGAGATGTGTATAGAAAAGAGGCTGAATTATTCAGTTTATGCATGGAGTGAGCAACTGTAATGCAAGCTTACCCACTACACCGATCCTATGAAGATACTCCCTTCAGTGCTTCTTCAACTGCCCTGATTGCTGTGACAACAAATGGTGGTTCTTGTGACAGGTACAAACATTTACTAGAATTTAACTCAAACACATCACATCATGTTGCATATTAAAGAGACAGACAGGAAACATTGCTGGAAACACTACCCAAAACTATTATATATTTATTAATGTTGCCGTGTCATCAAAGATGTTTTTCACTCATTTGAAAAGACATTATTTGCTTTGCTAACTAAACCACCACCACAGTGGCATTTATTTTAGAAAAACAAATATAATCAGAAGAGAGACATGAAAGTATGACTCCAGATTTTCTCTGCATTAGTTAGAATGGTGAACATAGAGACCAAATGCCAGAGAAACAAAACACAACATATTAACAATAAAGGCCAACTATAGGACGGCTCTGAATAGGCAGTCAGAGCTTTGTTGTAGAGCTTGTGTGAGGTAATCAAATCTGTGATTTTTTTACAATCAAGCCAAAAATGTCTCTATATGTTGGACAGGTAGCCCTGTACTCAGAGATGCAGGCAATGAGAAAAACTTGTTCTGGGCATTGAGGAGATGTATGATCCCCATAAGTAACAGCAGAGAAGCCAAGACTGACTTTAGGCAAAAGTATTGCCTGAAGTGGCTCTTCTTTTAACAGTAAAAAAAATAATCGCTTCACACAGTAATTGTCAGCACATAATCTTCCCAAGTAATATCTGTGTATGATCTCACCTCTTGGACTCTTGCCTTCACACTGAACAAGAGGTCACTGGGACCACAAAGCAAAAGAGGAATGGTTTGCCCTTTGTGAAGGTTGTTTTTTTTGTGGTGTGTGGTTGTTTTGTTTTGTTTTTGTTTTCCTTGATAAGTAAATAAATAAATAATAATAGAAGCAAAACCATAATACCTTTCAGTCCAGTTTGGACAATTCAAAGACTTGGCAGAACTATCCTAAGTTGCGAAGCATGCTATTTTATGGGTTGGTCTTCCTGTCCTATGCCATCACTGATAGCCTCTCTATTTTAAGGTATTTTTTTCTCACTCAGTTTTTCAAAGCCAAAAGAACTCTTCTCTTTGCTATTCCCCCAGTCCCCTGGCCCCATTATACCAAAATCTTGGAAAGATGCTTTCTTTTCCCTCAACTTTTCTTGCAGGTCAGGAACATTTTAGTCTGTTTAGCTTTTGAAAAACAAAACATATTCTTCCCATTTGCCACTTTGGAAAGGGGTGTTTATTTGAAGCAATAGAGCCAGAGATGGTATTTTATGAAATGGCTGCTCACGTGGCTGTGGTATAAACTGTTCCTTCCTTTATTTATGGACTTCCCCCAATCACTGTGTAACCAGTTAAACAGATTTGGACATGGCTTGACAGGTCTCTGCATTAGCGCTGCTCAGCATTACATAAGTCTCACTCCACCCAAAACAAGCTGAGTAAACTCATTTCTCCATACTCCGAGCCCCTTCTGGGAGAAGAATAAAGGTCCAGGCTGAAAATACAAACTCTGACACGCAGTCTGATATACTGCTCTCGCAGACAGTCCTCTCTCATCGCCGCACATCAGTAGACAAAAGCTGGATTCTTGACTGAAAACAGAAATATGTTTTCAACTCTCTTGCCCATCTACCCCATCTTTACTGACTCAACTATCTAAATTTAGATTTGAAAAAGCTTCTCAAAAAGAAGTAATGAAAATTATGTGACTTTTTACACAATCTATTAATTTGTTCTCTTTTTATTAAGAGGCTGTTTCAAAAATGGCTAGGGTTAAATTCCAAGAAGTACAAAATCCTACACTAGAAGATCTATAAGGAGACCACAAGAGATCTTCTATAAAAAGATTTATAATTGGGAAGGTAAATGTGTCCATTTACCAAACAGACTAAGCTTGCAGATGAAAGGGCCTTACTAAAATAATTGAAAATGTATGCAGCGTGATAGAGTTTGGAGCACAGCTTTGGACACACACTCTTTGCAATGATTACAGCTGTGGAACTGTGCCCATCATAACAATAACTGAAGTCAGATGAGAGATGCATGTAGACAGGCCTGCTTGTACAGTCTGGCTCTTGCACACTGCACTAGATATTCATTCTGATAAAGCATGTGTTTGCAGAGCTGGCTTGGGCTGCACAAAGTTAAACTCTTTATTAAATTTTCTAGTTGGCAGTAGTCAGCAACAACTTTCAAGCATGCTAAAAAAGTTTATTTTTGAAATCCAGATTTATACAGTGGAGCGCAGCACATGTTTTCTGAATCAATGTTTCCCCCTCCTCCTTCCCTGTGGAGATCAGGGCTGCAATTTTTCCAGAGCTGTTTAAGATTAAGACTCTAGCCCCTGCTTTCAGAAATTCCAATTTTTAACTGGCTATGATTCCTGCAGCGTAACCATTTACTACTACTGGCACTGTTCTTCATCTCAGTTTTTGGTTTAGATCAGTTCATGGTCAAGTGATACTTCTAATTCTGGATGGAGAAGTGCTGCTTCAGAAAAGAAGGGTACAAGCAAAGATTTGAGGCTAGAGCTACTTAAGTGCAGCCTGCTATGGATATTTATATCTACAGAAACATTCATTGCTTCACATTCCAAGTCATCTTACATCAGAAAAATATCTAACTGAATTTCATTATGAGAGGGCATTTGCATGACAGTTTTTTTTAAATTGCCATGCTGAGTAAGGGAGTGCCTTTGTGAAAGCAGCAAGGCTGTTCTGTACAGGTGTTAGCTCTCCTTGATACTTACTGATTTTTATATCATTTTGGTATCAGTGCAATATAGCTAAGAGAAGATCTGGCTGGTAACACATTACTGCAGCTATTTGCTTTATCAACATTATGCTTGAGAAAGTTACCACTCCACACAACAAAAGGCACTGATATCCCGGAACCGTGGCTGAGAAATGAGCAGCCAGAGTGAGGGGAGGCTCCGATTCTGCTCCTTTGCTCACCCTCCCTGAGCACCTGCACAGCAAATAAAGTCACACTGGTTATAGTCCACATGGCCTGAAGGCATGGGAACTAATCACAGCCTTAACAGATTAGCTCTTGAGGTCATGATTTAAATGAATGTATTTTGTAATTTTTTTAAAACCATGTAAATTAGATCTTATTTGGAAATAACCAGAACTTTTACAATCATTTTGCCTACCTTGAAAACAGCTCTTTTTCAAATACTGGGAAAACATAAATTTTTAAACTGTCATTAAATATCAAATTCACATTTTTTAAAAAATATTCCAAAAAGTAGTTATCTTACCAACTCAATTAATCAGTAAAAGCATAAGCTAGCTCTTATAACATATAAAAACCACAGAATGCATAAATTTGTAAAATATGGTGGTGATTGAACTTTTGAAAGCTCAGATTCAACTAGCTATTTTCAAACTGTAACAGGCTGTGCATTAATAAAGCCAATTTTTGTCACAAAAGTGATGGTATACACACACAAGTTAACATGAAAACCTTTGGCAACAGTGTTTTGTGGGTTTTTTTGGGTTTGTTTTTTTTTTGTTGTTGTTTGTTTTTTACAAACACCGCCATGCAATTTTTAAACAAGCTGAATCAAAAATAAGTCTCAGAAAACTTGTCAGCACCTATAAACATAGACAAATCGACCTCTCCACCACCCCCTGCACACATTCTTGCCAAAAGAAAATTACACACAAAAAAGAAACAGCTTTCAAACCTATCTGCCAAACCCACAAGGGGAATTCAGATCACTATTTCTATCTATAAATGTCCATTTTAGCCACTAAAGCAAGAGCTCCAAATATAGAATATTTAATGCCAGTGTCAACTTTTAAAATCAACTCCATAATTTAAAAACTTTCTCGCTCCACTGCTCAATTATATATTGCAACAAAATCAATTTTCAGATGAAACTTTGTGCATCACACTGACTCTTTTTTGTAGGTTGGAGCACTGAGACATTCCTACTAAAGAAAAAGGAAGGACCATTGTTGGAGTAAAATGAAGCACCTATAGCAAGCAGCAAATTTAGTTTCCACACTAAAATTTTGTATGACAAAAGTGTTGTTTTAAAACACGCAGCTCATGTTTGCAGTTCGATCAATCATGAAATGACAAAATATATTGACGAGATTTTAAAGAAATCACTTTTCATAGCTGTGCCCTACTGGGTTACACAACATAGTAACACAGTGTGAAGAGCTGTAAACCTCGCAACCTTTTAGGTTGGATGCTTTCTGCCAAGCACAACAGCAGCAACACCAATATACCAGAGAACAGAAAGAATTATCCCTGCTGCTTGTACAATGCTAGCGTCTCTCTCTGGAACAGTGGAGCTTCTTTGCGTCTCCCCTTTTTTCCACCACAAGAAATGTGATTAGATTAGTATTATGTGCAATCATGTACCTGACAACTTAAATCTCACATTCATTGTACTCTGTGCCCCTTCAGGTGAGTTTATGGCTAACCTATGTAAGAGAATGCTCTTCTCTCATGTGGAATTACTTTATGTAATACACAGACTTTATTGATGCGCTGAGATACAACTGAAGAGTGAGCGCCTTGAGAAGATACTTCGTTGCCTCCCCAAGCACCATGGGAAGAACAATTTACTGGTTTCTTGGACAGCGCTGTTACATTTCCTGCTCAGAATAAAGCAAACCAAGGGCCCAGTCCCTTACTTTCAATCACGACATCCTTTAGTTTGCATTAAGTAAAAAAAAGGTCAGGTATAAATGATGAACTGTATTAAATCAGTTCACAGTTGAAATTTGTTTATGGTTACCTAATCTGTGCAAATGGGGGAAACTACCAAGCTGCTGAGAGCACAATTCAAAAACCTTCATTTGAAGAAAAAAATTGCAAACTTAGAAACATCCTACAAATTATTTCAACTGTACACATTTAAACATTCTACACAGGGAGGGGGAAAAAAAAATCAGAAAATAATTCCAAAGGAATTCTTCCAAAAAGAGAAAATTCAAAAATAAAGTACACTTAAGTCTCTACTGAATCAAGTGTGATTGTAGCAACAAATCGTGGGAAAGAGCAATAGGTTTTGTATCATAAAATTTGCTTGATTTAACACAGTGTAACACTCATGGAGCTACAATGGAATGCAACTCCCACTGGATTTCCATTGCACTTCTGCAAACTCACATATGTAGATATATAAAATAGAAAGTATTCCTGGATAGAATAACTCTTCAGTTAAAAAAAAAAACTGTGGTTGTCCATAAAACTAAGAAACTTCAATGTAAACAGGTTTGTATAGCACAAAAACATGCAGTTGAACTTACCCTGCTCCAAGGACCATCCATAAATTTCAATTTTACATAAAAAAAAGACTCAAGTTATTTAGGGTATTTTCATGAAAAGAGAAAGACTTGTGATAAGTACAGGGACTAACATTTAGTATTAGCCTAAATATGCCAATGACAGTAGAATCAGTCCCAGAAAATATCTTTTGCTTATGAGGGAATATAAGGGGCTCCGCCTAATTCATTTGTAATGTGAGCTGATTTCAGGGTATTCCACTTAGTTAACTTATGAAAAAATGACCCATTATGAGAAAAGTACTACATCAAAATTTAGCCTCCCCTTTTGTGTCTTTATCATGTCCTAAATATGAATAGAGGATGGACAAAATGGATTTGAAGAATGAACATGATGAAACTGATGTATGGGATGGGATCCCCTGCTACACTAACAATGTTTGGCAGTCGTTTTGTGCGCAAAAGAGCCTTAAAATGGAAGGAGGAGGACCTGGGAAGTTTATATGCCTACAGGGGATCCTTTCATGGCACAAAGGCATTGTATCACTAAGAGGATACTGGACTTCTCTCCAATCCTTGCATGATCAGGTGTCCTGGTATTCTCACTGCCACCAGGTCCTTACTGGTGTTGGAGCACAGACACAGCTTGAACAAATCCAGATCCTCCCTCTTGCGCCAACCCTCTGAATCTGCAGAGACATTCAGATGTCAAAAAAGCAAAGAACGCCTACCAAAAGCGTAGTACATTTCACATGTATTTCCTGGTGAAAACTAGATAATCAACCTTATAGGCAAGATTCATGTCCTCACCAAGGACAGTCAGCACCTCAAAAGCAGCAGGGATAATTATCTAGAAAATAACAATGCACTGAATGCACAAGAAGGAAAAGCAGGTCAAAATAGAAAAAGAAAAGTCTTTCAAAACATGTAACCCCATTATCTTCAAACCTTCTTTGCTGCATGGGAGATGACTATGGATTGAGCATTGAGGAACACCCTGGGATTCACAGCTCATTCATCTTTTGTTGCCTTACATCGTACTTGAGAACCAGGAATGTTTTATTTGCAAAGTCTTCACTTGAGATCATCTGTCTGCATGTACCTCTGCAACGCAGCTATTTCCAGGAGCTGCCAGCACTGTCCACAGCCAACTCTTTTCAGACTAAGTAGATTTTCCCATCTCCTCTTTACAAATAATTTCTCAACATTTATGAAAAAAAAGCACAAACCACATACCATGCAGACAGATTGCAATTAAGCCAGTGGGTGCAGATAAGGACAACAACCAATTAATGATACAAAGTATCCATGCACCAGGTTCCATATTTTCCCCTAAAAGAAGGAAGGGGAGAGTTTAAAAAGAAAACACATATAATCCATTACTCAAATACACGTTATGCCTGCCCATTTATCCTAGTATGAATAACTGTTCAAGGAGATACAAATACTGTAATATTTAGGTACATTTTCTTCTTTGGCACACGTGGCTGCTGGAAACTAATCAAGTAATGAAATGTTCCAAGTTCTGCTGCCATTCTTGTGGTTTAATTCTTTAATTTTCCCCTCACACTTAATGTATGCTTTAAAAAAAAATTATCCAACATTTTTGAACTAACACACATCTACAAAACAAACTAGACTTGGCTCATAAGTAAGTCACTCTAATTACCCCTGTGAAATAAGGTGTTGAATTTCTCTTGTCACCTTTGAAATATAACCAAAACATTTTTCTCTGAAAACATGCAGCTCCCTACTTTCAAGAAAGAGGGGAAGGTAGTTATTGGAAACTCTGATTTTTGTTGGTTGTACATGGCCAGATCCAACAAAAGCCAAAGAGACTCCTAAACATGGCAATCTATCTGCTTCTTTCAGGGCAACTTTTGGGATGAGAGCAAACAATAAGAACAACAGATGGCAGAAGTATAACATACCAGCAAAGATACAGCTGATCAGAAGCACATAGCTCATTAGTGACACACCAGACTATCAGACTGTGAGCCTTGTCACAACTAAATCAATATTACCTAAACATTTCAGGATCAGAGGTGAGATGACACCATTCTGGAAGCTCAAAACTACTTCTGAGTAGGGAAGCATAAAGTTCAGGTCCAGGAACAGCACCATTGCTTGGAAAACAAGTGTAAACATCCTTTAAACCGTTCAAGTTTCTTCCGATTGCCAAATTCAACTGGAAGTTTTACAAGGAAAAACTTTCCAATGTTGTTGCTATCAGACACCAACTTCTTTAATGCTCAAATATGGTGGTGATGAGCAGGCTATAAAACCTGAGAAAGGATTAGACAGGCCAGTCTTGCGTGACTACTAACAAAACTTCCTTTAATTCAGTGCCAAAACCAAGAGAATCTGAGGACCAATGCAGTCAGGAATATCACAAGAAACATCATCTCCAGAAGGAAAATAGACCTGCTACTTCTCATTAAAAACTAACATATACAAAAATAAGTATTACAGCATTATTTTCTAAAAGAGCACCTAAGACTGCAGACTGTCGTTTGCTTTCAAATGTTTTTTTCTCTTTGGTCCTCTGGGACTTCCAGACATATTGATAAACGAAACTGGCCTGACTACTTTGGCATCTTGGCATGTAGTCATTTAAAACAGAGACATTTCCTAACTTGTGCAAAATTGAAACATTTGTTTGAGAATAATTAGTGCCTTAGCCCAACAATGCTTGGCAGACTTTTCTAATTAGTTGAGAAAAATGATTGAGGCAGGCAGGCAAGCAAGCAGACTTTGTCAGGCATTCTGTGAAAATAATTTGGACCACACACTTGGCTGCAGAGCCAGATAACGTATGTCATTCTTTGCTATCTTAACAGGTAGGATTAAAAAAAAAAATACAAGAACAAGAACCAACCATCTGGCACATAAAAACTGAACTGAGAGGACTTTTCACATCTCCTAGTGCAGCTCTTCTGTGTTCTCTGTGTGAGCCACAATGATCAAGTCACACTGTGTTAGGCCCCAGCAAATTACTTATTTTCTTTTGTATTTCCTATTGTACAGTCAGAACCAGAGCTGAAAATATTCATTGTGAGTCACAGGCTGTGCAGGTCCCAGAACAATATTTGCAGAGTATTCATGCTGGGATAGCCAACTGTGCTTTCCTTCTCCAGGGATGTTTTAACGTGCAGAGCATGTTCAAGGCAAACTGGGATCAGGACCATATCAAATCACCACATGCTTTAGTAGGCTGTACAACTTCCAGACATGTTTCCTTTCTAAGGTTCTTCCAGAAATTAGCCTACTAGCAACTGAAGACAAAACCCAAGGTGCCATGTAACTTAACTATACCAACCCAAATTTCACAGAATTAATTCAATAAATATGACGATATAATTATTTGCTATTTCAAGTTAAGCACTCATACATCAATGCAACTAAATTAGGCACATGATATAGTTAAAAGCCTTTTGACACCCAGGCATGTCAAGAAATTCTCATCTCTGTATTTTACATTATTTCAGTTTAGGGAGCAATCAAGAGAAAGCAAATTTCAAGTTTTAACATGAGACTATAAAACAAATCAGCTGGTCAAACCATTAGATGTAAATGGATATGTTGCAAATTATAAACTTAAATTTATGAAATAATTACATTTGCCAGCGACATTTACATATTTCCCATGTCTGCAGCCTTTAAGTGGTAGCCATTTGGCCTATTATGCTTAGATAACCACCTGGAACTCCTTCCTGGGAAAGTTCCCAAGTCTAGACACTAAAAAACACATATGTTTCCAATTATAAGAAACTATTACTATAAGGCCAACATAAATCTCCTACATCAACAATCGGTTGCCAATTATATCACATTCCACAATAAGCCTTCTTACTATAACTAATTTATGGAATGCTTGGCTTAGAAAACCAATAAAATTAAGAGAAAAGGAGAGGTAATAATATCAGACCTTGACATCTGAGTGAACATTTGAACCCAAATATTAGTTTGGTGAGACAAAAAAGCTGCAATGAACTGGATCAACAGAACTACAAATTGTACAATATAAAAAGCTTCATTGTGCAGACTATGAAGGCTAGAGAGTTGGGCAGAGAGGAATCCAATGAAGTTCAACAAGGGCAAGGGTAGGGTTCTGCACCAAGGGAGGAATAACCCCATGCACCAGTACAGGTTTGAGGCTGACCTGCTAGAGAGCAGCCTGGCAGAGAAAGACCTGGGAGTGCTGGTAGACAACACATTGACCATGAGCCAGCAACATGCCCTTATAGCCAAGAAGGTCAATGGTATCTTGGGGTGCGTTAGGAAAAGTGTGGCCAGCAGGTCGAGGGAGGTTCTCATCCCCATCTACTCTGCCCTGGTGAGGCTGCATCTGGAGTGTTGTGTCCAGTTCTGGGCTCCCCAGTTCAAGACAGACAAGGAACCACTGCAGAGAGTCCAGCAGAGCGCAACGAAGATGATGAGGGGACTGGGGCATCTCCCTTATGAGGAAAGGCTGAGGGAACTGGGGCTGTTCAGCCTGGAGAAGAGAAGACTGAGAGGGGATCTCATCAATGCTTATAAATACCTTAAGGGTGGATGTCAGGAGGATGGGGCCAGACTCTTGTCAGTGGTGCCCAGTGACAGGTTAAGGGGCAATAGGAACAAACAAACACAGGAAGTTTCATCTTAATATGAGGAAGAACTTCTTTACTTTGAGGGTTGCAGAGCACTGGAACAGGCTGCCCAGAAAGGTTGTGAAGTCTCCTTCTCTGGAGATATTCAAAACACTCCTGGATGCATTCCTGTGCAGCCTGCTCTAGGTGACTCTGCTTTGGCAGAGGGTTTGGAGTAGATGATCTCCAGAGATCCCTTCCAACCCTGACCATTCCTTGATTCTGTGATGGCTGTGTTATCCACAGTATTCATCACACTTATTCCTGCATAATGCATACAAGATTCTGTGAAAAAGACTTAAAGATATTAGTGTTTTCTTCTCTTGCTATAATACACATCCACTACATAAGAGGCCAAAACTGCAGTAAGACTTTTTGAACAATGCAACAAAATCCAGTGAGATGTGTTCCACTTTCTGTCCATCAAATTTAAATGTTTTTGTCATATGATTGTAAACAGGAGCTAAGTAAGAATCAGCTGATTTTTAGGAAATTCTAGAAAACAAAGATGATTCAAAACGAGATTACCAAAACTAAACTGCATATAGGAAAAATCACTTTTTAATGCATGCACACAGAGAGAGACACCACACTTAAAACAACTAGTGAAAACATTTGAAAGTCACCTAAACTAGTAGAACATTTTTTCTTTGCATTTCTGAGTGGATTGATTGTATTCATCTGCTTTCTATAACCAAGCAATGTTAGCTTAAAGTTTATGGATATCACTATAATAATTCAAGTAGAATAGAATTCTCTATGGCAAATCTTCAAGTGTTTGAGTAGAAACATTATAATTTGCAGTTTTAAATTGTGAATTTGTTCTGAAAATTATAATTTCCCCCAGTTTACAGATGGAGAAAAATATCCAGAAATACAAGGATTAAAATCTTTGTTTCCAAGACTAGTGACTTCTGAAGATTATAGACCCCCTTTCCAGGC
This sequence comes from Cariama cristata, assembly GCF_000690535.1. NCBI lineage: Eukaryota > Metazoa > Chordata > Aves > Cariamiformes > Cariamidae > Cariama > Cariama cristata. Next base: position 214,512 of record NW_009611067.1, on the reverse strand, counting down.
AAATCAATCAACCGTTTCAGGTTACCAGTTTTCAAACATGTTGATCTGTTTTGTTGGCAGTATGTCATAAAGAAAGCATTAAATGCAAGCAACATAAAATACTGCTCTTTTTCTACTTGTCATTTGACATTAAGTTTTGTTCTGACTAGTAAGTAAAGTCCATCAATAATTTTTGTGTACTCTATCAATTCTGAAAGGAAATTCCCAGGTCCAGCCCAGACATTTTCATTATAATATTAATTTCAGCACAAAGTCTGGTAGAGATTTGGTCTAAACAGGATCAAGAGCTTCAACTTTCTCTTTTGATGGATTTGGATTCTTTTGGCTGAGACTTGCACAATGTTTTCTACTGGAATGTTCCCTTTTGCATAAATAACCAGTATTCAGTAATGGAAAAATAGGTCTAACTACATAAACAAGGGAGCTAGTGCAGCAGCCTTAGATGTGGGAAGCCAAGGCTAAACTACTAACTGAATGGATATTTATGGAGTGGAGCATCCTAGCAAAAATGCAGGACGACAGGCTTAGACCCTATCAGCCAGCAGGTAGGATGCTTAAGCCACCTACCTGTACAGCAGAAAGTCCCTAGTCTGACAACGGGAAAGATCCCAAATCCATGTGAGAACCCTGGTCAACAGGACACTAACTAACCAAAAAGCATCCCTCTATCTTTCAACTGAAACACTTTTCCAAGACTTTTATACTACTGAAGTCTGGAACAAACTCATTTCTGATATTTAGAAACCTGCAGAACATGAACACAAATCTGTCTCTCAGAGCTTTCCTAATGCTAGAGATCTACACATCTTGGCATACACTGAGCTCAGTAATTTGTGATTTATCATACTGTTTTGCCATAAAGGACAGCATTCCTGTACTCCACAGTACAATTACAAAGATACAGATGACAGTGTGTAGACCTGTAATTGAAGGAAAAACGTGACAAAGGTTAAAAGCTTGAACTGTCATTTGAAACCTAAATGAGACTATTCCCATGTGTTCCTCTAGACCCTTGCTGCTGTAGTACCTCAGCATTTACTGTTGTCAACACTTGTATAAAAATAAAAGAATAAGGAGAGCAAAACTTTATAAAACTGTCTCCTGAAATTACCCGAGAAAAGTTTAATACATTATTGCATTTATTTAAGTTCAACAAATTCCTGGCATTCCTATGACTGTACAACAGTCTAGGAAAAAAATTATACTTGCTAAATTGCTTAAAGTATTTTTTCCTAAATACCAGGAATTGAAGTGAAAGGTGGTCAGAATTTTAATTCCAGCAGCAGCTGAGGATCAAATACTTCTGATAGATGGAAAATATAGCATTAAAACTGAAGTTTTTCTCCCTTCCACTCATTAGAAGTTTGTTCCTTGGAACAAAGGAGTCACCATAATAACATGCTGGCTAGGAATTATCTGGCACAAGATAAAGTCATAGTAACACGAGGAACATTGTCTTTCATTATAGGATTTTCCACAAGTTAATATATGCAGCAAAGCACAGTAGTGAGAGAAAAAGGGAATTTTGGCATAGAAGACTCAAGGTCAATCTCCATATTTGAGGTCTCTAATCTTCAAAGCACGGAGGTGTAAGTCAGCACATATGTTTCATGTGGATGTTGTCTACCTAGACTTTAGTAAGGCCTTCAACACAGTCTTCCACAGCATCCTCCTAAATAAATTGGCTGCTTGTGACTTATCTAAGTGGACTCTCTGATGGGTAAAAAAACTGGCTGGATGGCTGGGCCCAGAGAGTTGTGGTCAATGGAGCCAAATCCAGTTGGCAGTCAGTCACTACCGTTGTTCCTCAGGGCTCAGTTTTGGGGCTGGTGTTGTTTAACATCTTTACAGATGATCTGGACGAGGGGATTGAGGGCACCCTTGGTAAATTTGCAGATGACACCAAGCTAGGTTGGAGTGTTGATCTGCTGGAGGGTAGGAAGGCTCTTCAGAGGGACCTGGACAGGCTGGATCAATGGGCCGAGACCAGCTGTATGAAGTATAACAAGAACAAGTGCTGGGTCTTACACTTCGGCCACAACCACCCCAGGCAGCGTTACAGGCTT
>NW_009611067.1:183405-212162 GCF_000690535.1 Cariama cristata | reverse complement strand
AGTCTTAGGAGGAGCAGCTGAGCGAGCTGGAGGTGTTTGGTCTGGAGAAGAGGAGGCTGAGGGGAGACCTGATCGCGCTCTACAACCACCTGAAAGGAGGGGGTAGCCAGGTGGGGGTCAGCCTCTTCTCCCAGGCAACTCGTGACAGGACAAGAGGGCACAGTCTGAAACTGCGCCAGGGGAAGTTCAGGCTAGAAATGAGGCGGCATTTCTTCACAGAAAGGGTCGTTAGGCATTGGAATGGGCTGCCCAGGGAGGTGGTGGAGTCACCATCCCTGGAGGTGTTTAAGAAAAGACTGGATGTGGCACTTAGTGTCATGATCTAGTTGACATGGTGGTGTTAGCGCAAAGGTTGGACTAGATGATCCCAGAGGTCTCTTCCAACCAAATCGATTCTGTGATTCATTTGAAAGGTCCATTAATAGTAAAAGATACAGAGTAGTTATCTCCTTTCATACCTGAGAAATTATCTACATTCCAAAGAAGTCTGAACAGCTCAAATGCTGCTGTGTCTACAATAATAAAGCAGATACATTGTGCAACCATTAACTTTGGAACAGTGCTCACTCAACTTGGTCCTCCATTCTTCCTTTTAAAATGGAGTATGTTATCTTCCACGTTAATGCATCTAGCTGCACAAGTCAGTGGCTCAAAGTTTAGCAAAAAAATAAAACCCCAGAAAAGCATAGATGCGAATGAATAGTGTCAAACAAATTAGAGTTGTCTCCCCAAAAAATGATGTTCTAAAAAGTCACAGCTTCTCAGTATTATTGTCAGACTAAACTAGATATAATTAAACATCAAACAATTATCAGAATGAGAATTTCATGGACAGCATGTTAATTCATCTCTTTTCTCATTTCTTAACTACCCACCTTATAACAAGAAATTATATGAATGTTTACCTTTAAGCAATTCCTGAAAATAACACTGTGTGAGGCAGAGGTACTTTGAGGTGGCTTTAATGACATCTTCAAAGAGTAAAGACTTGGCTTGGTACTGAAAAAGAGGGAAATTCATGCTTAGCCTAAAAAAAAAATTGGATTTAGATTAATCATTCAAAAGCAAAAACCACCTGTTTTTTGTACTCTTAAGAACTTTATACGCCTGATAGTTTCGCATTAATGTGCCTCACTTCTGTAGAACTTAAAATTTTATATACTTCGAGTCATTCCAATTAACTTTTTTTCAGGTTTGGGTTCTAGAGAAAAATCCCTAAACATCTAAACAAAACCTACTTTTCTGACAAGTGGCCAACTACTTCAGAATTAATTTTATTTTTTTTTGTACTTATATAGTGCTTAATACTAATGAAAAAATCACTAATTGCTAAATCCCATTGATTTCCAGTTAAATACAGTCTTCCCACCTACTATCGTTACTTTCGAAAGTATACAGATATCCCAAAATGCAGGTCAGTACCTGGCTGGGTTTTCCAAAGTACATAATGATTTAGGCCCTGCTTTTGACATATTTCAACAGAAGCTAGATGTTTTACCTGGTTAGACTCTTCAGAAAATCCTAGAAAATGCCTGCCTGCATGTAGGAATTTTAATCCTGATACTTCCTACCCATGAGTGCTTGACTTTACATGCATTAGCCTTTGAGCACCATTACTCATTTTTGAGCATTTAAATTTGTAAGTCTACAGTACAGATGTCTACATATACTGTATTACTGCTGTACTATCTACATGCAGTTGATTATTTTTTAACTTATAGGAAGAATTATGTCATGATACACAAATAAAGTAGCAAAATGTCAAAAGCTTTTGTTGACTTAACAGAAAGAATTGTTGAAGGCAATCAGACCAACAATCCTTAAATTAAAATTCATAAATAGGCCATGACATAATACATGCTATGAACTCAATAAGGCAACCATCTCAATTGGGTCACAGACTATGGATTAAGGATTCCTAGACACTGTACATTATAATGACAGGCAGAAACAATGTGTAACACAGCTATCACTGCAGCAACATTTTCTAACACATAACAGTACTCAACTGGCCATGACTACAGGGCATTTTTTCTTTTTTCCCAGGATGTCAGAGACAGGCTTAATTATAAAGCTGCAGTGAAATCAGCAAAAAAAAAAAGATAAATAGAATAGACTATCTAAAAATAATATAGGCATATTAGCTAGGATTTGATGTCTCTGTGTATTACACATGGACTGTGCTGCAGTTAGTAATTTAATTGAGATGAGACTGTCTGATGCATTGAAGAATTACAAGCAATTCCATAATTTAGTCTTTGAGATGCTCACGTGACAAAGACTACTGTTACAGCTCAAATACAGATTTCTGAGAATGATGACAGCTTGTGATCTAAACACATTACATCCATAAAAATGCCATGAGTTCTCATTTGTGGATGAAGGCAATAGGAAAGAAAATCTGAATATAAGAGGTTGGGGCCACCTGGTCACTGCAATGTATTACTCGAGGAACAGGGAGTTTCTGATTACATGGTGAAATCACACAAAGTAGTGAGATATTTAATTGTGAAATGCAGGATAATTTTTCTTTTCCTGAAGTAGGTTCCATCCCCATTACCCCTGTGTTATTGAACAGTTATTTCTTGCTTTGCTTTCAAGAGTACAGCCCTTAATTGTATTGAAAAACCAATACAATAAAAAAAGAGCTAAAAAAAATTGGGAAAACAAAGAATGAGAATGGTTTTACCTTCTTGGCCTTCAGAGTAGCAAGGGCAAAGAGTAACCTTGGCAGTGTCTCAAATTCTTTTTAAACTATTATTGAAAGAGAACAGTATAAGTAACAGATAACAGCTAAGGTAAGACATGGAAATACAGTGGGAAAGTTCACGTACTCACACTGTTACATGGTCATTGAAATGGCACAACGCTGCCACAAAAAGCTTTTCCTGACAGTTTTGAGTGACAACAGTAATACTTTATCCTCTGCTTCAGGCCACAGCTATGAAAAACTGGAGAAAGTACTCGAAACCTCCTCTCTCAAGAGTTTGGGAGGGATGGAGGGCCACACAAAGCTGAGGGTAGAACTCTTGGGCCAGATACTTCTTTTAAGGTTTCCTTAAACATCCAGACCCTTTAAGCTGCTGGCAACCACCTTAAGTTTGAGATTACAGCACCACTCAGCTTATCCCACTATCTTCTTGCTTCCTATATCTCCCCTATCTTATAGCATCCTTGGACTTCAACTCAACCAAGGTTGTCACATAATTCATCTCTTTCCTCTGCATTCATCCTTCAGGAGCTGTGATGATCTCAAAATAAAAGTCATCTCCATGCCCCATGAGCATACACAACAGGAAAAGTAGTAGGTATGGTGTTGTGCGGCTTGTCAGATGAGGAAGCAAAGGTGGTCGAGAAGGGAAAGGTGTTATGGCTGAACAGCATTGATCTTGGAAACAAAACCTGTCCTTTCATTTAGGGGGTTACTTTGCTCAGTGCATTTCTAGAAACCAAGATACAAACCTACAGCAGAAGAGCAGGAAGAAAAGAAGTTGTGTAAATCCAGTAGACCTTCCCTCCCTCCCTTTATGTGTCAGTTACCAGCTAATAGCAGATCCAAACTGACATCTAAAGGCACGTAAGGTTTGAATGTTATTGAACCAATGGTTGTCTTCAAGATGCAAAATTATGTATTTCACATTAGCTATATTATGTGACACCAAATATGCTACCAAAACGAGCACAAAACCCAAAGGCAGATTGTCATGTTTTAAAACTTTGGTCACATCATTCACTCATTAAACAACAGCATAAAATAGCAGTAACCTCATTCAACATATTAATCATTGCCTACCATGACTCAGAACAGATTTTTTCACTTAGCTTTTTCATAAAAACAACAAAAGCATTTACTCAGTATAGTATTCACAGAGCAAACAGTGATTCTCAGCATACACAAATGCAAAACCTACTGCAGAGATTTGTTTGCCTGGTTATGAAGTTAAGCTGTGAAATATATAGAAACTAGGAAGCCATTTAAGAGGTTAACAGCTAGATTCAAGATAAGACGATCACACAGATTTAATAAAGGATAATACAAAAAAAATCTACAAGAAACAAGTACAATTTTACAATTTTTCTACAAGAAAAATGCAGATAAGAAGATTAATGCATTGTGGAACACTTTGCAGACTTGAACTACTTTTACTCTTATTCTATTTTTACACTATGCCTTAAAAAGGAGGCATTGATGTGATTTCTATATCTAACCCATATTGGGAGGCTGGGGGAAGGTGGTGGTTTTGATTTTCTGAACCCGCAGAAATGCACTTAGTAACAGTGTGTGACAATTGCCTTGGCAGTATTTCCAGAAACTGCAAACATGCCCATAGCCCACCCGTTGTGTTGTACAACACACATAGCCCTCTGTCCCCCAGTGGGTAAAAAGGAGCTCAGACAGAGAGAAGTGTAAGGGCTGATCCTGTGCCCAGTGGAGGCAGCGAGGATGTTGCCACTGAATTACATGCAATAGAATGATTAATTGGGTTACCTGCAAGAGAGGGGATAAAAGCTGTTCAAAAGAAAGGTGGGATGAAGTAAAAAACACAGCACTGATGCAACAGTAACCATAATACAATCGGGGATAATTTGTGACCTAAATGAGAAACAGAGGCATGAACATAAATTTTCAAAGTGCTGTATGAAATGTTAGATGTGCACCTTATTAAAAATGATGGGATTTGTGTCTCTAATTTGGCCTGAAGCACACAAAACGTCCTACCCTCAAATATTTCTGCAAGTACATTTTTCAAGTTCTCAGCAAGCGACGAAGAGGAGGAGTACTGATTACATGGCCTGGGGTGAAAGGAGCCATTCATCAATAAATACAGCAGCAGCAGCAGGAAAAGCAATAAAATTAGGCAGAACAGGGCATAACTAGCAAGTAAAAAGATAGAAAAAGGCAGAAAAGGTGATGGTAAGGATACAGAGTTAACCTGAGACAACATGAATGATAAATAGGGGGTGGCACAGACTGTAAAAAAGGAAAATACTGTTAAACAGCAGTGACACACTAACACACATTTCCAGGATGGATGGGCTCAGGGATCAGATGAGGCTCAAGGAACAGCTGCACATGTACATTACTGACCAAACAGACAGACTTTGTAGAGATGTCAAATGAATATTATATCCCAGGATCAATAGGGATGGATAGATGACTGATTCCTCAAATAGGGCTATATATTCCGGGACAAGAAATTGAAATGCTGTGGGAACTTCGATTCATATTTTTACAGATGCTCTTTTATTCTAAGAAATTATACGACATCCTAAATTCTCAACAAGAAAGAAATTACCTTCCAAACTTGTCAGAAATTAAGCTGGGGAAGGAAACAGATATTTACATTCCTGATTAAACAAGGACATACCTAGGATGAGAGTGGTAGTGAAGTACAGGGAAGCTCCTTTTCCCTAGAGCCATATCCCAACTGAAGACACATCACGCTTACTTAAAAGACCTACTTTGACCAAGCAAGGAAAACAAACAAAACCGTGCTTTTTGGAAGAAAGTAAAATTCTAATGAAAAACAAAGTCCAACCCTTCTAGTTTTCCATGGCTCACAAGTATACCTCAACACCTAGGCTACTGAAACTCTCACTTCTGACGCACTCCTGTAGCTCTTCTGCAATGCTCAGCAAACCAGCAGAACACTTAGAGGACAAAAGTGAGAAATGCTCCATCCAACAGAAAGCAGTAGGAGCTGAGGACAGACAGCCCCCAACTCACTAACATGGCACGGGTGAGAGAGAAGGGGACTTTGAACAACTCCCAGTTGGTGAAACCAGCATCCAGAGACCACCATCACCCAAGGTTTGGATTCAGCGCTGATTTCAAGAAGTGCCCGGTATCTTTCTGAGTAGTTAAGACACATCTGTTATCTTTCATGTAAAATAAAGAGGCAGGCAGACCCTTTTAACTGGCACAGTTGGAGTTTGGCAGTGGGTGATCAGGCTACACACTTAGAGAAGGGGAAAGGGGAAAACTAAAGGCAACAGCAAACCATCCAGAGTAAACCATGCCCAGATATTAACAGCAAAAAAAGGTGAACTCCAGAGATGGATCAATTTTCACCTGCCTTCCTTAAAAAGCAGTCATGTGGCTGGAAGAAAAGTAGCTCTCTGAACAGAAGAGATGCACCAAAGTGGGTGCCACTTGGTAAAAGAGAAGCTAGGGAACTAATATGTCTGACCTTTGTTGACAAGTGAGGGCAGACAGTTTAATAAAAGATGAGATCACAAACCTGCTGGAGAAATGGCCTGATAAAAATAGCTTCAAATGGCTTAAGAAAGCAAATGTTCTCACAAACATCATGAGATTTTTTTTTGTTTCTTTTTAATCTAGACAATTGCCTGAACAGGCAAAAGTAAGGCCATGAGCACAGTGCTCAGTTTCAAAATATATATGAATTTACTGTAAAGATAATAAGAGTTGGAAGACAAGATGGATGCCATCTTTGATTGGAGTTGGTGGAATGAAAGAAAGCTGTTTCCAGCTGCTAAATGTACCAGACAGTTCAAAGGAAAATTAAACGTGTGTTCAGTAAGAAAGCACTAAAGAACAACATCAGAAAGCTCAAAGAATAAAATTCTCCTGTTGCTGAGGAAGTTTGAGGTGGGGTTCCATATCCAAATACAGCTAATCCCCCCTGGGCACCAGCCTCCCTGCTTCCCCAGGCATCAGCTGGAACCATCGCCCTACTTCCTGACAGCAAAGACCGAGCTTGGGCAACGGACACAAAAGTCCCCCCCCTCAAAACTCCTCTAGCCACTGAGCCCCCAGTTGGCTTTCTGAAAATTAAGGGTAATCCATATATTTATATGAAAAGCAGAAGAATGGGAGTATTTTTAGGACACTGTAAGGAACACTGAAAAGGAAGAAGGGAATCTTGAGGAAAAAAATGGATTTTGTTAGGTTTAACTTTGATATAAAAAATTATAGACTTACATTTTACTCACCAATGAGATGTAGAAATTTGAGAGAACATGCAAGCAAATGTTTTTTACAGCACAGTGCATCTTACAATGTCCTTTTCAAAAATTCCACAGGATCTGATGGAGGACAGGTTCACCTCTCAGGTTACTATAAAAGCAAAAAAAAAATCATCACGCTGTTTCAAACACCCTATAGTTTAAGAAAGAAAACGAACAGGCAAACAACAGGAGCACAAACAGATGCACCAAGCAGAATAACCTCCCCAGAGTAATGCAGCAGGTTGCACCTCTCCCCTTCCAGAGATAAAGCCTAAGTCCCAGCTTCCAACTCAGGAACCTGCCACTTCCACTAGATCAAACAGACATCCTTGGCATGCTCTGTATTATTTGTAGCAGTCACATTAGAAAGCTTTTGGGAAGAGATGGGTATACAATTTGTCTGAAAGATCCCTTGGAGACTTGGGTGCTGACCGGAGGATATCCCTGCACGGAGCTCTCCGCATTGGCACATGAGCTGGCAGACTAAATTGGGTGGAAAAGCAAATGACATGAAGCAAAGGACACCACTCAAATGTGCTTTGTCAGGTTACGGCTCAGATGTGAATTCATGCAGTTCTGAGACAGGAGTGCAAACATCTGTTAGATACAATGGGCTCGACTCACTTACAGGAGAGCAGCTTCTTTAAACTGTTCCGACAGTGCAAAACAGTTTTTAGACAAGCTTGAACTCTTCTAGGAGAACTCCCCAAAGGTGAAGAAACCATCGCATGCACATGTCATCGTATTAGATCAGCAATTTGCTAGTCCTCGTCTGGCTAGTGGTGCAGGAGGGTACGGCAATAGTCAACACTTCAATACATGAACAATCTCAAATGGGTAGGAATATATTAAAGCAGCTTTTAATCAGTTCTATTCCTGAATTTAGTTGAGTATAAAATGGCTTACAGCAATCTTTTCCTTCTAAACTTGTATGTGCTAGGGAGTCTGGACTGGAGATAGAATAGATATTAAAGAAGTACAGTACAGGTATGTTCTTTAGACAGGGTGCACCTATTGTTCACAGGAATTTGTGAACTCTTCAAAGCTCAGGATGGGCTCTAAGAATTCTTGACATCTGGATATGTCTGAGAGTCCTAACATCACTGAGATCTCAGCCACTGGGATTTTCACAAAGCAGCTGCAAAATATTGTCTGGCTGCCCTCCAGCTACTGAGACTCTGAGGACTCTGTCTGGCAGGACAGAAGATGCAATATGACTTCACAAAAATGTGCTGTAATTATGAGAAATCATTCACAAGGTAGCAACATAAGAGAAACAGGGAGACATGCAAGACAGTGAGTTTCAGGATCATATGAAGATATTCAGCAGTATAAGGAATGAGCTTCAGAGTCAGTACAGACAAAAACCCAAAGTAGTCAGATTATAGCAGGAAAAGAGTCATTTCAGCTGCTATAATGAACTTGGTAACAGCTCTCAGGTTATAATCATTGAGGATGGGTGAACAGCTTTTACTATCAGCCGTTACACACATCTCTCCAGATGAAGAGTTTCTCATCTCACATGTTCCTGTTTTAGGGATACATGCCAATGAATTGTGGCAAACATTTTCATAATCTGTCTTGCTTTTAAGTACACCTGAAAAGCCAGTAAAGCTAAAATTTAACACAAATAATATAGAAACAGCCATTCTTACTTTAAATTTTACCTGCCAAATCTGTGTCTAAAGCTAATGCGTCCAAAAACATCTGTTTAATCTCCGGCATTAAAAACGCTTCTGCAATTTTAATTACTAACATTTGAAAAATCAGTGACAGGGAACCAGACACTTTAATTTACCCATGAATGCCAGTAATGGGCAGCAACATAAAGCAATTTATTTCAAGTTTAATCCTAGGGGAAACATTTCTATGAGAAAGAACAAAACCCATAAATCTTAAATTACTGATATTTACTAGTGAGGCAATACAATTTTAAAATGGTTAAAAAATAGACTGAAAAATATCTTGACTACCATGAGGAATTCAAAACATTTTCTCAAAGATACACAAGCCCAATTATAACTTGCAATAATAAAAAAATAAATGGCTGAACAAGTACACTAGGAAAACGTATAAAAGATAAATTACCTTGTCAGCCATGCTCTAAAACTAAGGTGGCTCCTAGCTTCATCAAAGGTGAAAGGCTAGAAAACTGCTGCCCCCACAGCATGGTTTGCCCTAGCACAGACAGTGCTCTCAGCTGTGGCACAAGTCCCCACGCAATTGTTGAAGGTTGAACTCCCAGGAGAGATGAACACCATGGGACAGCAAAGGCCCCACACCTTTCCAGTGCCAACCTGTGAGACAATATTTGTTTGAAAATGGAGGCAACTGTATTTGCCATTAAGATCAGCAGTTAAATATAAAATGAAGTCGGTACTGCCCAGTCATACTTGCTTTGAAAATCACTAATAGTGACCCACAGGAAGAGCAGGTTTGCATACTTAGCTCCATTTAATTTCATGTTTCCATACCTGTTCTTTTGTACTATCACTGTTGCTAATTACATCCTTGAGCATATTGTTGTCAGGATAATGTTTTTGTCTTATTGCACATCTCTTTTTGGACAGGGAACATTGCGCTAACTTCCTAACACTTGATTTGTGCTTTTATGGCCTTTCTTGGGGCATCTCTCCATTGTCAACAGATTCCCACTGTCTCTCAGACTGAGCAGAATTCCTTGCAGGCCTTGGGAGGAAAAGGTAAAGCATGATAGTGAAGAGAAACAGTACCATTTGCAACAGAAGTAGCACAAGAAAACTTCTTGACAAGATGAACTGATCTCCTTTTATTTGGGGGGAAAATGCTCCTAAAAACCAAGCAAACTAATTTCTGCTTAAATGAGCCTTGGCAAACACCTAACATAAGCTATGCTTTAGAAACACAAACCATTTGAAAGGTAAGCATTTATGTCACCATGACCTATTGATTTCTTGCTAGAGCCTCACTTCTGCAGGTGTAATAGAACAGTAGCAACCTACATTTCCTCAAAAGACCGATGCTAAAAAATAGATCCTTTTGTGAAGGATCTGGACTTGGCCAACACTGCAACACCTGGCATGGCTGAAATACTTAATGTTTATTGTTTGGTTGTTTTTTGCCAATAAGATGCAATGCAAGCATTTTCTAAGCATTTTTAACGTGTGCTATTTCCAAGAGACCCCTTGTTTCAATGAAAATACAAAATAGATTAAAATAAAGTAGAAAAATAATTTCCTATGCCATTTGAAAATTATTCTGATCCTTGCTATTTACTGCAACAGTTAGGACAGATATTTCAATCATCTGAGGGGGACTTTGTGTGTGTGTTTTATTTTGTGTGAGGTTTTAGGTTTTGAGGGTGGTGTTTGTTTGCTTTTAAACAAGTTTTGTCTTAAAAGCTGATCTGCTTGGTTCCCTATGTCAGAAAGGTACAGCACAAGATAGAACTCACTCTATTAATCACATGGTACTACTGCAATTTATTCACGTTGTAGGATGCAGATGAGAAATGTCATAACAATCCTCGGAGTCAGTTTATCAAAGTACCATTTAATCTAACATACACTAAACATCAGCTACTGAACATAAGTTCATGCTAATTTCAACTTAATTGGAATCACAATGCAAATGCCATCTCCTCTACCTTGGTACAGGCCTTCAGCTGCAAAATGAAAGCTTCAGATAAGTATGTTTGATTAAAGAAATACACCACAGCAGAAGAACAAATACAAACGGGTCCTACCCTGCCCACAGCTCTACATGGGTAACTCCCTGCTGAAGATAACAAGGGCTGTAATTACCTAGCAGATAATGCAGTTTGGCTCAATGGACCATCCCTCCAAGTTTTTACATGTAACTGGATAGACAGTTTCCAGGTAACTGGAATCGGGATTAAAGCAGCCTAGAACATCTTCATCTGACATGGTCACACTGCAGTTTTCTTTTGTTTCTGATCTAGTGTGGAGCTAGTGCAGTGCATTGAGGTCAATTCATACAACTGGAGTTCAAAGGAAAATATTCTAAAATACTCTGATGGTAGTAAAAATGAACCCTAATTCATAATTTAAGTAAATATTAGTTTAGAAATAAAAACATATTTAACATCTCAATCTAATTACAAAATTAATGAATTAAATGTATGATGTATGTTTGGAATTTCTCTAGATTTTAATAATATAGTTCTTAGACTCTGTATGAACACTCTCACCCATGAAAGCCGAAAATATTGCACATAACATGAGAATAAAAGGTTAAAAGTGGCTGAAAAAAATCAGAGTCAAATATTAATTTATTACCAACTGTAGTATTACAGAGTAACATCAAATTCAATTTACCCTCTATGTAAATAAGCCTAAAGGAAAAGACACTAAAACTGCATCACTGAACAATGTGATCTGAATATATTGCACAAATCAGATTAGGCAATAAAACCAAACCTATATTGATTAATAATAAATAATAATAACAGTGGGCAGGAGCTGACCTATCAGGATTCACCATAGAAAAATTCACGTAAACCTAACCCAGATCTTTCTGGGTTCCTTCGCCTGTGTGTGTGAATACCGTCAACTGTCCTGCAAACACCGTGAACTGCAACAGCAACAGAGCTGACTGCCTGCCACCCGCCACAACTGACTAAAATCTCCTGAAAGAGAAAACTGAAACAATCTCAAGGAATTTCCAGACACGCTTTCAAAAGCTTCTGTGGTCAGGCCTTTGGCCTGTTGACAGTGGCTGTTTGTGATTTTAATACCTGAGAGTTATTGCAAATCATTGTATTTGTGACCTGGCACAAGTACTTATTTATGGTCAACTCTAAATCAGTGAAAAATCTTCAGGAGTTAGACTGGGTACTGTCTGAAAGAGTAGGAATGCAAAGATAAATGAAGTACATTTTATGGTGCATTAATAACTATGATCCAGTAGTTAATCCGTTATAATGCAGTCATATGCATTAGCCACTGCTTTCCGGTATGCTTGCCAAAGAAAGTGAGTGTTAATAATAGGCTATTTCACTATTGCCTCCGGTTTAAACCATTGCTGGGAGGCAGAGGGAAGCTTCTAATTTTTTTTCTTTTCACGAATTATAAAATCTGCAAATTATTAGAGTGCAAATTAACAAGTTTCTACCATGTCTAGTTTATGTACATTTAAATCCTACTTTATTGGCTTTTAATTAAATACATATAAGGAACCTCAGTTTGAAACACTACCACACTCTCCTAATCCCTTCATTATTTTCTCTTCAAAGTCATTTTCTGATTTCCCATTTCAAAGTGTTTCCTTTGTAAGCATTTTAAAACTAGCTTTTACTATTCCTACTTAAACTAGTAAAGAGTTTTTCTTATTGCAAGCATTCTAAGATACCAATTTATCCTAATACAGCTCCTTCTTTGCAAGTATTATTTTTAAGTACAGGAGACCTAAGGTGAAAGGCATACAGAGCTTGTTATAAACCACTAAAGAAACTTGCATCAGAAGCAGAAAAAAGCTGATGGGAAGGGAGTTGACTGACTTTTTTTGTTTGGAGAAGAAAATTAGTTTCTTAGGTATAAAAATAATTTCCAAATCAGTCATAAACTATGGATATAATTTAGTTCAAATTCAACAGATATCTTTCGCTGAAGAAAAATAATGAAGAGAAAGGCTCAGAAATGTCATAATCATCATTCCTGAAACACCTGCATTCTTCCAGCCTAGATTGGCAAATAGATGTTTGCCTCTCATATAATAGAAGGCTTTCCTACACTCTGCCCTGATTACCCAGACACTCCAAGGGCATCTCTAAGCAGGGTTATACCGTCTGCCAGGATGCATGTCCTGCCATTTCTCCTTTTACTGATGATTTACTTGGCATAACAACACTTAACTGATTCACTGGGCCAGAGACAGACCTAGGTGACAGACACCCATAGTTTTCTTACTCCAGCTGTAACTGTCCCTTCAGATCTGCTAGGGAAACTAGTCATGTACATAACCTCCTAAACAATTTAAATAACCTGGTTTTGTCAATCTGTTCACTTTGTCAGAAATGGATTGAGGACTGGCTGCATGAGGAGCTCCTTCAGCAGCACTAAAAGGGGTATAATGTCCTGGCAGGGGAAAGGGGCAAGCAGCTGGAAGCAATAACATTTTCAACCAGCAGAGCTGCAATTGCAGGAGGATGCTCGAGGATGTTCACCTACTGCTTAGGTACCACCGCACAGATCAGCAGCTAAGGGAGTGCACTCAGACAGACATATTCTATTTGCAAGTCTTGTCCTAACAGACGCATGCTAAGTTTGGCAAATCTGTACACCACAACTATTTTTTTTCTTGCATTTTGTGGAATCGTTTTAAGCCGGAGAAGATAAGTTATTTCATGAAGTAAAGCATTTTTCCTATCCCTAAATTATCTATAAACAGGCTGATTTTTATAAACTCATGGATTATTCATGCATAAAAATCCTGGTTTCAAATATATTACTGCCTACAGTCTATTTGTTTACTACATGCTGTTCTTACAGCTTCAACTATTTATGTCATATACAATTGTAAATCACATGGTATTGTTTCTGATCCAGGGCTACATGAATGAAAATGTTATAAAGGAGAAGAAAAATGAGAGAATTTACAATGAAGCTGAAGCATTTTCAGAACCCACCTTTCAGAGCAACTATATGCTTAAAGTCTCATATATGTAAACACAACTCAAGAGAAAGACTAAGGTAGGGTAAGAAATCCTCCATCATTCAGACAGCATAATATTTAATTTTTTTCAGTATTTATTTAATTCCAGGTATTTTGCTTCTTTCTAGCAGGGAACACATATGTTGAAACAAGCATGGTAAAACCTAGGTCCCTAGAGCTCAAATTTAAATCCTTTACAAACAACAAAAATAAAATGGAGACTGAAATGGAAAAACTGCAATCTGTTCTTGGTTTGCAGAAGCTTCTGTTCAGTTCATTTACTGAACAGTGAATCTTCTGCACTACAGCATTAATGAGAACAGATACAAAAAGCTTTCAAACTTAAACAAAGAAACGGCTGCTACTTTAGGGTATTTTCAAGCATTTTCCAGAGATTAACGTATGAGGCAGATGCTAGAATACCAGCACACAATGCTTTAATTTAGTTCAGTATCTCTGCAGGCAGTGGCTTCTCTATTATGGCTAGTTCCCAGAACACAAGAGAATGTTATTGCAGGGCACTTTTAGATTAAAACCCCCAAATAAGCTGTTAGACTTTACGCACATCAATCTTTTGTAAGTACAATAAGGCAGATTTAATTGGTTTTACTTTCATTTTATAACAAATGTTATTATCTATTATATAAGAAAGCTATTTAAAAAAAGACCCATGAAAAGGATTAGAAAGCAATTCCATAAGCGATAAAATAGGGGCAGACAGTTATTATGGAGGAATGTCAGCAAGTGCATAGCTAAGGTTGTTTACTCAATGCCAAATCATCATCTTTGGAAGCTGAAATAATAAACTTAAATAGTTTCAAATTAAGGCTTGCAAGAAATTGAGGAGTTATTGAAGAAGCAGAGGAAATTGAAAAAATAACCCACCATAAAACAAACCCACATAACAAATACTGAGATTATGATGATGACTGTTTTATCTAAGCTAGTGAGGATGAATAATGCCTGGCCCATAACTTGGCTGGCCTGATCTGCAAAGCTCAAAATGGAAACCAGCTTCATGGAAACTGAGGTATTTGAACACACGGTGCCAGTTTGAACCCCAGTCAAGCCTGAAAAAACTTTTACAAGCTGGTCTTCTGTTGATTTTCTGTGAACATCTCTTCAGATGTTGTGAATTTCTAGAGTAGGAGAGGATGTTTGACAATGTGAATGAGTGAACATGGAGAACATTCAATCTTATTTACAGCTATGTAATTATTCAAGACTTTTAGACAGAGCTTTATCCTGTTGTACCACTAATGCTCACTAAAGTCTCTATCTGTAACAATACCCACATATCTACATATAAAAATACTCCAGTTCAAAGGCTGAAGCACTTCAGCTAAGGAAGAAGGTCTGTCACCTCTAAGTGGCCTGTCCTTTTCCCCAGAGGGGCAAACAATACACAGGCAGATATATTTTGTTAGAAGTGTTTTAACCTTATGCTGAGCTTCACTATCAGTTACAACTTCTGAGAACATTTTCAAGTGGGAAGATATTAATTTTAAAAAAACCAACCAAACCCCAAAACTTGTGTTAAAAACAAAACCATATTAAAAATTATATACATTTCAACATCTTTCTACCAGAAGGTTTCCAAGCTCCCTGGCAGGACCACTGGTCAGGTCTAGAAAGTGCATGCAGATGACAGGACCTGAAAATCTGAGATTTTACTTCAGTGAAGAAGTTTCCATAAAATTCTCTTTCACCTAATTGTAGACTTCAGGCCCAATATGGAACAAATTAACATAGCTCTGCAACTTATTGGACAGCTGACTTTCCAGTGACCTACCAGAGCAATACAGAGTAAAATTTTCTGCACTCAGGAACCCATAGAAATAAGTTAAATCCAGAATGCTTCATTTACTTGTGTCCATTCTGTATCTGAAATTCTGACTATTTTTTTATTTTTCACCTTCTGAGGGGAACATAACCCTTTCTCTCCGACTTCTCTGTATCGTTTCTCTCCACAGCCAAATGGATCGCTGCCTCCTCCTCCTCCTCCTCACAGAGCTTACAAAGATGTCTGTGCACACTCTTCCTCCCTCTTTTGCAGTTCTGCTGGCTGTAATTTCCATATTTCCATAGCAGGAAACTCACCCCACTAATAAATCAAAAAACTCTGGAAGAGGTGACTCACCACCTTCCTGTAAGTGGTTAAAATAAAAATGGACTATGGTCATTTCTGTGGTCTCCACTGCTATTTTCTTTAAGCTCTACTCCCCCCACCCCCATTCTGCAGATTTTATCATCTACCTTAGTTATTTTCAGCTTTTAGTACAAAGTATTAAATCTTTCCTGCTTGCCTTTGTCATGTCATTTGATCCTGCTTTCCTCCCCTATGTGCTGCATTCAACTGGTCTTCTGTGTCATTAGAGTCTCTTCCTTTATCACTATCTCACCAGGGGTCACATCATGGAATGGAATGTCACCTGGAATGTCCCTTTTTATTCAGATGACCAGATTTGGATGTTTTATGGGATAAAATCCAAACATCCCCAACACATAATGAATTTTCTTCCAGCCTTATGGCAGGGATGCATATGCTTCCAAATGTGAGCCTATCACCTCCAAAGTGCATTTTGATCAGGTGAAAGGTATGAATCCACAGCAAGCTGTCAGTCCTGTACTATTACATGTATGTACATGTATATGTTATGAACAAACTGTCACGCCTTTTGGTCACATAGGCATAGGGTGGTAGCATCTAGCCCTTGAAGACTTCCAGAAAAGGTTGTATAGCTGTACGCAAGAGGGCAGGCACCACTGTTTTACAGAAACAGCAAAACAGCTCTGCAAATGGAGTTATGTTTATGACAAAATAATTTCCAGATTTCAAATAGAAAACAATTTTTTTTTTTAAACACAAACCAGCAGATTTAACAAACCATTGTGATCCTGTATTGACAATGCAGACCCCTGAACTGCTTCAGTATTTAATGGCTCCAAATTCTCTCAGAGTTAAGCTCTACTACTACAATACCATCTGCTAGTGCAGATACACCACACAAATTCCCCAGGAAATTAGTAGAGCTACCTCGAAGCACAAAGCTCTGCACTGGTGGATTTCCGTACAGAGCACAGTCTAAATTTGCACCGAGCTGCATACAGAAACATTAAATGCACTTTCTCATGCTCGGAAGACGAACATCATTAGTTCATTTCCAGGGTCTAGATCCTGTGTTAAAGCATAACCAAACAAAACTCCAGAACATAAAAAGGGAAGTTTACAACAGCACAGCAAAGATTTTCTGCTTGTTTGCTTTTACTGAACAGAGATCAGTATTTTGAAATTGAAACATTGTTTTTCAGTGAACGAATGCCAATCCAGGCAGAAGAGATGTTTTCAACAATAGAAGTTATGGGCCAAATCCTTAATTCTTCTTGGCTCTTGCTTCCAGGAAAGTGAAACGTATCCAGCCAGCCAAGGCTTCAGCCTCACCTTACTCAGATTAGCCAGGACATTACTACCCTTAGTTGACTCTGTTTCCAAACAGAAAGCATGACTGCACTGCACATAGTGCACATCAAGAGATATGGTGGTTTCCAGAGGCCAGAGGACAACAATGCAGCTTAAGTAGGCCTGGAACTGTACAATCTGCCATGGGACTGACTGGTGGCCCCAAAGCACACAAAAAAACAACGTGAAAGTGTACCTGTGCCCTTCATCATATTTAAGTAGGCCTGGAACTGTACAATCTGCCGTGGGACTGACTGGCGGCCCCAAAGCACACAAAAAAACAATGTGAAAGTGTACCTGTGCCCTTCATCATACAGTACCAACTCCCTGTTCAACCTGAGATCTGTCTGTCTTGGTCTCCAATCCTGACACTGTTGCTCCATTCAGGTTCTTTTTGCTTTGGGGATTTAGCTAGCCTTCTAACATTTCTTCGATTTGGGGTTTTAAAGCAATCCCTTAGCATTCCTTTCCATCTTTCCAGATTTATAGCGCTTATATTATTTATCTTTTCCATTTGATTAAAGAGCTGAAAAATCAATAGCAGTGCATTTTATCATAGTTTCAGAAGAGCCCTCTGTTGTGTTGTGCTGCTATTTTAGGAACTGAAGCAGTTTGTGAATCTATACAAGTAGTTTGGCAACCTGCTCTTTATCCCTTGGCCCTCCCTTTTGTTTTGGACGCAACACAGGAATCTTTCTGCAGCTCTGCATGGTGAAAATTGATATAAAACAGCTTTGGACAATTTTATATACTTTTTTCTGTTAAGAAAGTTAATACCATGGAAAAAGCTGGTCAGGAGGATCAAATGTTTATGCAGGACGTCATGCTGCTTTGGTGTGCCAGCTCTCCAAGAGTCTATAAGGAAGCCAGCCAGACGGGCTCTGAAGCCTGCACCCTGACCCCGCTGACCTCTTAATTTTTCAAAGTTTATCTAGCCCCATCCCAGCAGTACTTGCATTGAAACTGATCCCCCTGCTCCTGGATTTTTGGCAGAAGGGGACTTCCTTCATATGGAAAAGTGTTTAATACCAATTTAATGGTCTGTCTAGCCACTGTAAACCCCCAGCCCCCTTCCCGAGTCTCCCACTAGCAAGAAACAGTGAAATAATATGCTTGAAATAGCCCTAATTCTTCTCCTCAGTGTGACAGTTGTTTTTCTAATAAGCAATTTTTTGGAAAAGCCATAGAAGAGAAACTAGCAGGTACAGAGTTGAATGACATCTTTAACAAATTCCCTTTTTTTTTAAATAGATTTTTTTTCTTACATTATCTCCTGACTTTTGCACAGTCAGAAATGGGCACCAGCAGAACAAAAAAGTAGTCCATTTTAAGTCATCAGACTTGCTAGCACCAGAAAAACAAATCACATTGATGCAAATCCACTTTTATGCCAAAAAAGTCTAAGTAACAAGTTTACCTTTGGTTGTAAAAAGACAGACCTTCTTGGCACAATGCCAAGAAAAATCCTAACGAAAAAGCTGAAAAGGAAATTGAGATATGCCATAGTTTTCCTAAAGCAATCAGTGTGTGTGTTGCTGTAAGAAAGGTGTGGGTTCAAAGGAAGCTGGGACTATCCTTTGAGATAAGGAAATATCTGAAACTTTGCAGCAGGATGGCTGTGTCAGCAGACAAAGTGTAGTCTCATGCATCCTCTAGTGTCAGGATGGGGAGAATTTCAGCTGCAAAGCAAAATGGCAGGCGAGAGCCAAGTGATAGATGCAACAAGTTAGCTCGGCATGACACAAATCTTTGAAGAGCTCTAATGTCCTTTTAGTCAAGTCATTACATTAGAACAACGTATCCTTATGCACTCTGTGGATGCAGTAACAAAAATTATTATAACAGTGATTTGATTTGCTTTCTATCTTAAAAAAAATAAATAATCCATTCCCCAATTCACTCCTTCAAAGGTGAAAAGCCTGTGAATATCAGCTACTTCCTGTGCCTCGAGAAAAAATGTCAGAAAAGTCCATCTGAGAAAACATGAAGGAGCGTTACAATCTGCAGTATACACATACTCACATTTGGACTTAAACCATTTAATTTCCCAGGAAGAGGGAGGCACATGTAGATAGGAACACTGAACAAACCCCCATAGTTTAATGACAACAGGCTGCACTGTGCTGAAATGCCACAAGGCAACATTTTGCATAGGGCTGTAAAGGATTCAATGTCTTGCACTGCTGCAAAGCGTAATCTCCTTTACCCCTTTGCAGCAATAGAACATACAGAAAACAATGGAAGGAAGAATGAAAACATTCATATGGATTCTGTTTATAACATTTTTTAAGTTAACGTTTTCTTGAGTACATAAAAAAACCTAAGTGACAAACTAATCTAGACTGATTGCTGTTTTTTCTCTCTCTAGAAATACAAGTATGCTCTAATAACTTCAAAAGCCAAAGAATCTGATTCTGCCAGTCAAATAACAGCAAAGGAGGTACTAAGCAGGATCTCAGACAAAGGCTTACAATTCCCATCACCTCCTATACTGCCACCCCACTAACATTCACGGCACCTTCCAGCAGTTGAAAAAAAATCTCATCAGGTTGACAAGACCAAACGATTGCACTCCAAAATACGATATTGTGCCACTCTTTCAGCTCTCTGGGAGTGGTCAAGAGGGAAAAGTACCATATCAGCCTGTTCCATAGCAGTCCCAGGACTGACGTCCAGCCCACTGGGCTTCAGTGAGTCCCAATCTGAGTTGAGGCCCAGTGATCATGATAAACGTTACTCTCTTTCATATGACTGCCAGAGAGCTGAACATTTTCAGAAGTGGAGAAATGAGAGAGATGGGAAAGGGAGGAGAGCATGAAGAAACACAAAGTTCAGATGGAGCTTTCTCGGAGTTTCTGATGTCTCCAGAGGACACATTCTGCACGGCCCTGGGAAAGGCCAGTCTTCACTGTAAGATCCACTGCTCTATCTCATGGTTTTGATCTCTCAAGCAGGCCCAATATGTCAGGAACTATAGCTTTCAGGAAGGAATTCAGACTTTATTTCTTTGGCAAGAAACAATATGCTTATCCCTAACTCCCTTTCTACATAGCACATGGTGGCACAGCCCTGGAATTATGCCAGTCTCAACACACCATATGTGCTGTTAAACACAGCACAGCTCGCATACTCTGTAAGCACAAATAATCTAAAGAGATGAGTGAGAGACCTTTTCTAAAAAATGCTTCCAAATGATCAAAGAAAAATCAAAGTTTCTTCAGAAAAAACAGGTTATGATACATCATGATGCAAGTTATCCAATCAACTCTAGTTGTGCAACTGTGGTTTTTGGAATTTCTCTAAATCCATTGCATTGGGTAACTAATGAAACAGGAGGAAGAGGGTGAAACATACATGAGGGTGGTTTAGAAGTTTATAGAAAAAATATGCAATTAGTTATTATATGTTTGTTGAATACTTCTGAAATGCAGTTATGGTACTATGTAATCATAACTACCATATTTGCTTCTTTGGGGTCCTACAATTTAGCTTGCATACAGTTCAGCTGGACAGTTTTCCCCACTGTCACCCTTTAACTAAGTGCTTTTCTTACCCCCAGCGATCAAAGAGATGTTTCTGTGGTTTGCTGTTCCATCCACATTCCCACTCCCTCCTCTCTTCCTTCCTTCCTCTGCCCTCACTGCAGCACATCACCCAGCAGCCTCAGGCATGAATCACTCACTTGTGCACACACACACACACACCAGCTGCCACGGTTCGAATGAAGTCATGGAGCTGGTATCTTGCTCTGGACATTACCTTGTGTTTCAACAGCTCCCTGGCTCTCACTTTTGGTGCACTGAATTCACTACTAGCTTGGCAGTTGGTGCCTGGTTGTCTAATTTTAAGGTCTGATTTGATTCCAAGTCAAATCAAGTACTTTTTAGTACTTGATACAGCAGACAAGAATGAGTTTAGTAGGTAAATGATAATTTAGGGAAAAGTCTCCAGATTCCTTTTTCCCCCCGGACTCTGCTGCCACCTCATTCTCACATTACCTTGGCAAGGTTGAAGTTACTTGTTTGATGAGGACAGGACAAGAGATTTGTTTTCCAAACCAGAGGATTATGGTGCAACTGGGGAATAAGAGGACAGACATCATTTTATGGGTGCATCAAATACAGAAAAACACTTTAGAGTGGACTATCCTTCCATTAGGCTAATTCAGGGAAAGTTTTACCAAACACTTCAAAATAAATGAGTTATAGCTTTTTTCCTGGCATGTTACTGGGTAATGGTCAACTGAGAGCTTGGATCAAGACCAGCTACAGCAGATCATAACAGATCTCACCTATTGCTTGTTTTCTTTTTATCCCATCACATAAAACAGGCTTGCACACTGTTAGAAGTTTCCAGCAAAACACACTTGCACACTTAGAGGTTTCCTCACAAGCGTATGTTTTCCATGCATTAATATATAGACATCTTCTGTATTGTTTTGCCTATGAGCAAAACTCAAAACTCATTAACTCTCTCGTCCTTTGTTTCCTTCCTCAAAATTTATTTTGCATAAATAAATGCAAGAGAAGGTCTTGACAGGGCTGTTTACTTTGACAACAAACTCAACAGTGTTATATAACAGACTTATTTGTAACAGTGAATTTGAAATACACAGTTGTGAATATGCACAATGGAGATGAATGTTCTGCTTATCCTCTGGGAAAGCCCATAAGTCACATTGTGAGTGTGATCACACATCACATTATGTTAAGGGGCAATGGGCACAAACGGAAACATGGGAATTTCCACCTGAATACGAAGAAAAACTTCTTTACTTTGAGGGTGGCAGAGCACTTGAACAGGCTGCCCAGAGAGGTTGTAGAGTCTCCTTCTCTGGACATAGTCAAAACCTGCCTGGACGCCATCCTGTGCAACTTGCTGTAGGTGAACCTACTTTGGTGGGGGGTTGAACTAGATGATCTCCAGAGGTCCCTTCCAATCCCGACCATTCTGTGATTACCTCTGAGTCCATGTGGAGAGTACATGACTATACTCAATGTGAAGAGGTGTGTTGAGAATGCACTGTCACTTCCATAGGAAGTCCCCCAATTCCTGCTTCAGGATTTTTCATTCTACAGCGCATGTGGATGGCATTGTCCTGCTCTTCAGTTTGCTTGAAATTGTTTACAGTGTATTATTACTTCATTGTTAATAAAGGACACAGGACAAGAGCACTGCCAAACAGTCTTTTTGGTGGGGTAGAATAGATCTTAATTACAAACACATGAGCTAAAGGAAAAAATGAAAAAACACCAAACTGTCAAGGGACAGGTTTATTTTCCCAAAGGAACATCTGTTACTAACACGTCTCATGAAAATACATACATTAAACCATAAGTCCAAAACAGAATCTGTCTTCAAACACTTCTTAATAAAAGTCTACAATCCCTGGAAAACCTCTTTAAAATCCCCAGCAACCCATAGGCTTGAAGAGAACCATTTCCTCTGTATACAGTGCAGCTCTTTAGAACTGCAGCCATTTGGCAGTGAGTTTACAAAGCCACAAAAGGATGGGAATTAGCCATGTCAGCATCTTCCCCGGCTGCAGAACATAGCTCAATCCCTCATCCTGCCAAAAATCAGTTGTAAAAGCCAGTGTGACAGCCTAGAGGAAGGTAATCCTCGCCAGCTGTTTCCAGCCGAAGCCAACCACTTCGGTAGCACAGCAAGCACCAACATGCATCAACTAAGCAGCTACCTGAGAAATGGTAAAGATGAAGTCTGATTCCAGGATCAATAAAAAGCCTCCAGGATGCTGACAATATTTAGTTCACTTCAGCTAGCTGATTCAATAAGGATTGTTGCAATGTGCTGGCCACACATGGCAGCATGTTATTAAGGACTTCAATACTGGGAACAGGAAATTCTCATCAATCCATCACCTTTGGAGAGTGAAGATAAAGCCTAACTATTCTTACACAGAGCTGCTAACCAGAGTAGTACAGCCTAAATGGATTTCAAACCTTGATTAATAATCAGAATTCATTAATAGGCAGGCAAAAAGGTTTTTTATTTTCCCTTCTCTTCAGTGTGTCTCCACTACTACCTACCCAACACATGCTATGAGGCATGTGCAGCCTGTAGAGAAATACTGACTGAGGCACAACAATTCACACCATGTTCAGTTAAACTTGGCAGAGGGGCTAAGACCAAACAACCTGTCTTCTCTTTCCAGTGCTATTGCTGATAGTAACTTTAAGGATGTCAGATCTGTTCCTACTTGTTCATCTTAACTTCTTTCTTTACACATACTGAAACAACAGAAGAGTTCCATAATGCATGCACAGAAATGATGAAGGCTTACAGCTGTCATCTAAATATTTTTATTGAAACTATAATTAACTGTTTCTAAGAGCTTGGCTTTACTACAAAGCTAGTAAGTCAGAATAAGAGTATTAAGTTTCCCCTGTTATCAATCAGCAATTTCTGTTCTAATGCTGCGAAGCATACCTTTGAGGCACCCTCTCTTCTTACTGCTGTTTTGCTCAAGGGAAAAAATGATGGCTTTTTCTTATGTTGTACATCATTACACAACACAGCTTAAGCTACATGCTCATGCTATACCAAATGCACCATTCTGCTAATCTGCACAGATAACTAAGTTTAATTACATTAATAATTGTTGCGGTTTAGTATAGTGCCAAAATTTACCTCTTAGCCTGTTAGACCCACAATTTAATTAGTAGCAGTGTATACAATCTTAAATAAGCGATATTATCTAAACAATTATTTAAGGGGTTTTGCTGTTGTTGTTTCTGCACCACCTAAACAAACTGAGCTACTTTCACCGCAATAGTGAGAACTGAAGCTGTGGCATGAGGAGTAGATATCTCTCTAGATCCACTGACTTCAGTCTTGAGGGCCAGCTACAACAATATAGTAATTTCAATAAGTACCAAGATTCAAGATTCCTGGAAGTTTAGTTTTATCTGATTTGTGCTAAATCCACATTAGTCCTTGTATCTCAGATTGGTAAATATAAGGTCTATAGCTTAGCCTACACTCACTCTCACCTTCAGCTTTTTGTTTCTCATATAGGACAGACAGAAGCCTCTGTCAGGTTCTTTCCTCCCTAACATAAGCAAACCCAAACCTCCTTAATTCATTTGAATTCAAACTAAATCCTCTACCTCAGACATGAAGATGTCAATGCATGCTTGTCATCTTTTTGCAATCAACACAACCTTAAACTTGAGCAAGCTGTGAGTTTAGCCAACTAGTAATCATTATTCATACCTCTACATTTATTTTACCTATATTAGCTATATTCCATAAATGTCACCCTTATATCCAGGAGGAAAAAAAACAAAAAACCCACCACCTAACCCACAAAGTTCCTGAATTTCATCAGTCACTGGGGTGTTTTGTTGCTGTTTGTGGGGTTATTTTTTCGTTGGGGAGAGGGGTACCCCTATTGTAGCTTACAGGTCTATGAATGACTTATAACATAATCCAGGTTAAAAGATATCTGTTCAAAACATTTACCAATCATCCTTATGGTACTACATCATGGTCAAAAATGTTTTCAGTTTTGCAGAGTGAATAGTCTGTAGAATCAATAAAGCAATCCACCATGAAGCTTAATTAACTCTCTCTCATAACTGCACTTATAACATCCATGCATCAGAAAAACAAGATTAAACAAAAAAATCAGCCTCAAATGTTCACGTCAAGATATATAGGAATGGCAAATTACAGTAAAGTACAGCAATAGTATTCAGGACATGTTAAAAATAGATTATGGATTGTTGGTTATGCTTAAAAAGGAAATGTATTGCAAAAACAAATAGATGTTATAAAACCAGCTGTGAAGGTCTCCCCCAGTATGTGTAGGTGACATATGCCTGAACCAGACCGTTAATGTCTCTCCTGTAAGCATGCTTGTTTGATTCCTGCAGTGATAACTCAGTTTGTTTCTCAAAGTGAGACTTAATAAGGAAATAAAAGGAAGCAAGAAAAATGTTCTCTGCCAGCAGAACAGTTGTGATTTCTCACTCTGCCAACATCACATTAGCTAATATTACTCGTGGCTTTTCTGTTCTTCATTGGCACTACTATATGTCTGACAATAGAAAAACAACAGAAAACAAAGCCTGAAGTCCATACATGGCAAGAACTCACCTTGCTCAAGTCAAAAGGATACATGCTCACCAAATTAACATCTTGCTCTCCCTCAGCTGCAAGTAGTACGTCATTTTTGGGGACATTTTAAAGATTATATGCAACTTGCACAATGGCTGTTGGAGAACACAGCTCCTCTGGTTTTTGCATCATATCCCACTACAACCCATGCAACCAAGGTGTCTAGATTGCTAATAATTAAAAGGATATTGAACATCTGGAAGACCTGGCAGAGTGTAAACATATTTTACATTTCAAGATAATGACCTGCAGTTTTATGTGCTATCTTATGGCCACTACCTAATTGCTAAAGACAGAAATATGCCATCACCCAACATGCCTCATCAGTTGTGATTACAGAAGGATTTCTCAAGGAGAATTTCTTAAGATCAAGAACATGATTTATTGAGTAATTACAACAGAAAGTAGTCTCCCTATTTTCAGATTTTAAATCAACAATGTGTTAGTTCTTAGTAGTGTACATTTAGTGCTAATGATGAACATCGGAGGTTCCACAGAAATCCCATTTTCAGAAACGGATCTCAATTGACTTTGAAATCACAACCTTTTAATACATCTCAAAAAGCTGGACAACCAAATACTACTAGATGTTACTGAAAAATCTTGTTTCAGTTTCATGATCACACTGATAAATAATCACATCTAATTGATATCTCACAGTGTGTAAACAAAATGTTCATTAGTACAATAAAAGTCTCAAAAACAGATCAGAAGTATTCTTTAAAAGTAAAACACATTAGACTATATACTACTTGTACTGGTAATGGAAAAACTGACAATTTTGAGTAAAAAAAAGGCTGAAATATTATGTGTCTGCATAATTTGAATAATTTACATGATAGAATCTGGGATAGAAACTGAAGAAATGCAAAACCACTCAGGTAGCAACTGCAGGATGAGTTTTAAACAGGTCTCTGAAAAATAACATTAGAATGAATCATTGCCTCGAGCATACCACTGAAGACAGGGCAAAAGGTAACCCATGAATCAGTAAATCTCACTTAATGCCAATTCCATGCACTTTGTCGAATTCCTACAAAACCTTCCTTTTTGAAAAGGAAGGTAAGCTTATATGTAATCGCAGTCACTGTACAATGTCTCACAGGCTTATTCCAAGACATGTGCTCTGAGTAGATCAGACTCGTTACACAAAAAAGATAGAACTATTGATACTAAGGCTGTCCTTTACCATAGAAGCTCAGCTCAACCAAAGTGCATTAAAGGGAACTAAAAATTCAAACCCAGATATATAACCAAATTTAATTCTGCCTTTTTTTCCTAATGTGCTTAAAAATTGCATGTTGAATGTTCTTGGAATCCAGATGCGCAAACATGTATAGGAAATCCAAATTTTGCATCTTTGCACTGTCTTAAGTCCATTTATCAACATACGAAATTATACAAAGGTTTCTAACAGCTCTGCACCGCACTGTGCAACATCAACTCCTGAAATGTTTAGGAAAATATTCAGTATAAAATTCAGGTTAAGTAGCTACAACTCATTTAATTAGAGGAATTTCTTCTCTTGCAAAAACGACGGTCTTTCTGTATTGTTTGGATAGATTTTTTCCATACCCCCATAGTGTTACGTTAGAATAGCTTTCACTGTTTTAAGCGTGCTATTTACCTCACGGGGTTAAATAAATCCAACACCACACTATTTAATTAACAAGTTTTTATTGTTTGTGCCCTCTCGAAATTGAAAGTAAAGCCAATGTAATGAGGATCAGCTACTGCTCACTCCACTTAGCTGATTTTGTGGACACCATTTTTATACTCATTCCTACATCGCATTGTAACGCTGCAGAGCTCAGATACATGCAGGTAATGTGTAACTGCCAATATTCTCAGCATTAGTACAGTGACAAAATTGGTATTCAAGTGTTTCTCAATAAAGGCAGAACAAAGAGATGATTTTGACTGTATACTGCTTAATTAGAATTGGCTCTCCCAAGGGAAAGTACAATCCCTGACATTTCACCTGAAGGCAAATCCAGGATCCTGTACAGAAAAGCTCATCAGGGGAAATGAGGCACATCCTGTTTACTTTTCAGCTCATTAACAGCTACACACAGGGACACCTCACCAAGTTTGGGGTATTTTATGCATTTCTGCAACACAGGTTTGTAACCATATTAATTAATATAACTTGGGGAGTTTGGGGTTTTGGGGTGTTGTTTGGGCTTGGTTTTTTTGAGTGGGGTTTTTTTGCAGTTTAATGCCTATGTTACTTTAAATAAATTTTTGTCTCAAAAGAGTATTTGATTGTTATTCAATAAAAGGTTTAAACCACAGATGAAATGAGGAACTCAGAGGAATGAAGTGGATGTTATGACACAGTGCTCTTTCTAATATCCTTCTAGATACCACCAACAATAAATGCTTCGCTTATAGCAAGAATTTCAGCTTTTTTGTTTGTTTTTAAACAACGATTACACATTTTTATCATTAGTGTTTCCTGAAGAAGCACCTAAGAAACTAGGATGCTTTGACATCACATAGTGCAACAAATCTTGGTTCTGTTCCATTTCAAAATCAATGGTTAGCCCAAGATCTGAGACAAAAAAACCTATGAGAAAGATATTTTGTTTTTTTGTTTTTCTCCAAAAGCAGTAGCCCCTTAAACATGTCCTTCTTTATCTGAATGCAGTCAAAAAAACCCTAAAAAAACCTTTTCAAAAGGAAAATAACACACAAAATTTAATTAGTACTACAGAACTAACACTCAGTATTTGAGCACCAGCAATTTAGAGAGCATGTACTCCTGGACCATACCTTAATCCTCTCTCTTTTTTCCCTTCTTGTAGCCCTAATGCTCTATTGAAACATGTACAATTACAGAACTGAACGCAGTCACCATTTTATTTTATCCAACAGAAATTAATTACGCAACTGGAATCACTACCCTGCTTCATCAGTCCACATTAAAACCAGCCAGTACAGTAGAGCCTTGGGGAATGCACTGCCTGCTTTAAGGTCACTGAGACAGCTGACAGTAACATGCAGGGCAGCAAATAACAAGTTTTGTAAACTGGTGAATCTCCTAATTTGTGACCATGTAAATTTTTCTCAAAGCTGAATGAAGAGACACTTTGCTTTCCCTTCCCATTAAGTTTTATTTTGTTGAGACCCATAGCATACTCACTAGAGTCTTGTCAACAGCTGTTTTTTCTTTTAAGTTTGCCCTGTCACTTTGGGATCTGAATTTTTGCTGATAAAGTATAATAGAAGCTGCTTCCTACTAGGCCACAGTGAAACAGATGTTGTAAAAGTTGTGGTAGCCCTAAAGCTGGTCTCCATAGCAAAATCTGTATCAGGCTAACTTTTCTTCTGTCACAAAAGCATACATTATATTTGTTTTCTTGCTGGTTGATTGAAGTAGGCATCAAATAAACATTTTAACTGAGATTTTTTGGGTAAATGGGATCCCAGAAAGTAGCAGTGCAAGAATGAAAATACAAACTGCATATCAAAGAAACTAGGACAGGAAGGTGCTCAAGTAATCCCTGAGTTCACCTTACTACTCCCAGGC
>NW_009611067.1:164386-183374 GCF_000690535.1 Cariama cristata | reverse complement strand
CCGGCCTATGGCTTTCCTGGCAGATGTTTGTCAAGCCTGTTCTTACAAAGCTGAAGTGATTCCATAGCAGCCCTAAGCAATCTATTCCAGTGACTAATTATCCTTACAATTGCGAAGTTTCCCCTCATATCTAACGTCTAATCTCCTTTGCTTTTATTTTAAGCTCATCAGTTGTCCTGTCCCCAGTGGACATGAAAGACCAGATTATTCTCTTCCTCCAAACAGCAGCCTTTTGCCTACATCTTCTCAGGCTTCTTTACTTAACCTCTAGACTAAACAAACAAAGTTCTTTCAGTTTGCTTTCATAGCTCGTGTTTTCTTTTATCAACCTATTGCTTGCCTCCGGTCTCTCTCCATCTGATGCATATCTTTGCTGTGTAGCACCCGGGGTTGGATATGCAGTCTAGCCAACACATGAACCACCAGAGTAAAAGGCTTTCCTCTTGTATTAACATGTAATACTTGTGAAATGCAGGTTTTTACAGATGATGCTTATTGGTTTTTTCCCCCCCGACAGTTTCCATTTTTAGACAACTAGTTCAGGATTTGAAGCTAGCTGAACCAGTTAGATTGGATGCGCAGACGAGTTAGAGCCTCAGTGAATATTCCTGTTCTTGCTGCAGCTCTAAGTATCTTGTAGACCACGCCATATACATTGTAAGTTTTAGGATCCTAGAAATCTCCAAGTAATGCTGAAACATAGTGAAATATATTTTCTACACACATTTATTTATGTGTATTTCAATTCTCTTTAATATGTTTTACGCTGTTAGGTTCCAGCACTGGCAATAACCTTAGTGCATTCTTGCAATCTACAAAAATAACCATCGTTTCTGTGTTTCAGAGGCCTAGTTCTCCAAGGCGCTCAGCAATTACAGCTTCTTAGTATGCAACTGCACATTTATGCTCAGTGTGGGCATAAAACTTTTTAACTATGGCTTTATATAGACAGATACCTTCTCACACATCAATGAGTTATGTTTACTAGCACACATTATTTCTCTTAGCTCACCCACATTGGGATGATTCCTAAATAATTCCCCAAGATGTTGCCTGGTATTTCAACAGCTGGTGAGCTGATACTACCAGCTTTTCTTACTAATGTTTTTCCTTATCTGCTCCCCTGCGTTCACAGGACTCTTGAGTTTCCTACTGCTATTTCCAATCACTTTATCTTCCCCCATAGTATTCCAGAGTAGTCAAAGAGGTTAGACTCTCAAGGCTTGACATTTCCTTATCTTTGTCCTACTCCTTCCCAAATTTCTGTCTCAAATGAAAGCTTTGGAGGGGCTATCACATACCAGGTTGCATATCCTTGCACCTTTCATGTCCTCTGCTTTGCCTTTCCCACTGTTAGAGTAAGGTTGTCTGAATAAAATTTATTAGACATATCCACAGTAGAACTTTTGGGTTTCATTTGAAGAAACCATGCAAGTTCTATATGGAAAACAAAGAAAGAACCCCACAGCCAGAGATTTCCTTAGAGAAAAGAAATAGCTGCTGGACCCATGACAGCCATCCATTCAGAATGACCAGATCTTCTTAATCAAGCAGAGAAACAGCAAGCATCACCATGAGGGCAACTTCCCATTTGGGATCCACTATACCAGCCAGTGGTGGATGCCTGCCTTTCTCACTAAAATGAAGAAAACTATTGAGCAGTATGGTGACAATTCATGCAGCTATAGATCCCTTCTTTCCCTTTAGAGAGAGACAAGCTCTCAAAATAAAGTCTAAATGCTGGAATAACCAGATATCTGGATCTGAACATCACGGGAAAAATTCCATTTCTCAACGCTATCTTAGTAACTTCAGGAAGAAGCTTCTCAACTTAGCCTGTAGTGACATATAAGATCAGAGGATGCTAACAGGTACATGGCACATTTGGTGTTTTTATGTCATTTGTATCCCAGCATCCCATGAGAAAAAAACCTGCATAGCAACATGCATTTGATATATTCTAAGTCATGCATCAGGAAGGAAAGAATTGCATAACTCCATCCTGAGACAGAAATGGAAAGTAGACTAGTCAATGAGAAGAAATTCCTAAATTATAATTCAGGACCTGAAATGACATCTTAAGGTCTGATTGGAGAGATCGGAAAGGAGGAAAAAAATGCAGCTTATCCTAGAATTGGGAGAGCCAACCAAGGCACACATCTTCAAAAGACCCTCAAGAATCATCTCTATTTTCCTGTTTATGCTTCATCTATTTCCCTATCTCTCTTTTTGTGTTCACCGTTCTTGTACTAGAGTCTTACAGATGAACTCCTTAACCCATATATACTATGGAAATTAAAGCAAGGTTGCAATTCCGTTACTTGCATATTTTCCATATACTTTCTGAAACCACAGCATGAATAAGCTTCTTGCAATCATTTACTGTTAAGAGACTTCATTTCCCTTTATAATGAAGAAAACAAAACAAGAATTATTCATCTGCTTTCACATGCCAGAAAAATGTTTCAGTAAGATATCCATCTACATGAATCAGAGATGGAGATTCTTTGAAGACTTACTATAAAAATCTGCATTACATCACACTACAGCTAAGCATAAGGCCTGTAAAGACGTTGCTATAACTTTTGAAAAAAACACTTCTATTACAAAAAGTCAGTTCCTAGTGCAATATTCCCACCAAATACTTCTATTGAAACGGCCTTTCTTACAGAAAATAAACAATTATATAAATCTGAAAATAAAGCAAACACGTCATTAATCTAATCCATTGACATAAAAGATAACATGAACAAAAATTGCAAGATCTGTAGTACATAACTTAAACGACATTTCCACAAAATACCATGCATCTCTATACAGCGAGACCACAATCCCCCTCTCTGTGAAATCATCAAGAAGTTTCCATTAACTTTTGCTGGTACAGAAGTTCACTTAATAAAACAAGCTAAAAATTATAAAGACAGGCTTCCAATCAGCTACTGAAGAAAATTTGTGAGCAGATCAGAGGCAAAATTGAGAAAGTAGCTACATATGAGAAGACAGTTCACGATTCAAAAAGGAAAACCCAGGTAGAGGAGGAAAACCCAGGTAGAGGAGGAAAACCCAGGTAGAGGAGGAAAACCCAGGTAGAGGAGGAAAACCTAGGGTTCTGCAGGCAACCCTGACAGCAAGTCCCAAGCACGCTTCTCTGTGGTCCAAAAAAAAACACTAAATCAATAAATATGCACACATATCCATTATTTTGTCTTAAAACATATACTTCTCATGTAACTTGTTTAACTAACATAGAAAGCAATTGGCTTTTTATAACCCTGACAACTCAGAGAATTTAAATTTTAAACTCAAACAGCCCACTCACAAAGTGCACCTTTTTCCAGCCTGGGGTAGCAGAGGCCAGGGATGCAGATCAGTGCTGTCTCAGGAAGATTATGGCAGCTCGGCAAAGGGGTCCTATTTTTATGAAAATGAATAGACAGCCTATGACCTCTGAGCATACCAGAGAAATCAAAGTTCTTGTCTTTCCTACTATTCAACAACAGGAATCATAAAACACCCAGATGCTGCATGGTAGAAGGTAACCAGAGCAGCCTGGTGAGCATCCAGCTGGGGGGAGTATTCCCCCAACTGTGTGACAATATGTCTTTATAAATGACAGCCTTTCATGAAGTAATTATAGCTAAAATCTTCTAGTCTTGCTGGAACAGGCTACTACTTTAGTAATTCCCAAGTAAGATAAAGAGCACTAACTCTACTTATCACTGACATTAAACCCCAGTCTAATTAGCACAGACAGAGTAACACAGATTAACACAATTGGATCAAACTGATCCTGTGGAAAGCAAGGCCTTTTAGAGGTAACATGCAGTTCACTTCCAGGGAACAGCATGGAGTTAGACATAGCACACTAAAACTGCTAATTTTTTTCACGACAAGAGAGTTCTGGACTAAGCACAAAGCAATTTTGATGTACACAGGAAGAAAAAAAAAGGGGTTCTCAGGATATTTCCTACTTTACTTTGTGCACATCATTTCTTTCCCAGGTCCTTTGTTATTTTAAATGATAATTGTATGTTTCAAGAAAGTTTCAAAGGAGGCCACTTAAAAATAAATAAATAAATTTTTACTCCATGAAATGGATCATGTTTCACTTTTTTTTGTATACACTAAAACTGTTCAAAAATTGCACAGAGTGAAAAATAAGATCAAGAATATCAAATCATTTTGGTCAAACTTTGAAAGGGTAGATTTGCTGAGAGATACAAAACCTCAAAGGATTAAAGGATTGCAACTTGGATGCAACAGATCCTACACACAGGTTAGTAAAGGAATTTAGCTGGTACAGTAATCAATATTGGCTGCAGGCTTCTCCATTTCCAAGACATCCTACGCTTGTTTAAAGTGCTTCTACAAAACTAAGTTTAATATTTTTGCCAATGAACATGCTACCATCGGTGCCAACAAGAGGAATTCCTGCCAGCTTTCCTAGCTCTCAAGAAGGTAAAGCACACCAGCGTGCCAGAGAGAGCGTATGTATAAAAGCAGACTCAGCCATCTCATCAATTATGCAGGCAGTATTCAAGGATAGATTAATATTCAGCAAAAAATCACCAGGTAAAACCTGATTCTTTTCCACTTTCTCTGCAGTGCCACTGACTTAGCAGCCGCTGCAGGCACAATTTTAGATATTTCATGTAAAGGAAGAATATCACAGTGTTTTCATGTTGCGTTCCACTGGGAGCCTCTTTCTTCAGGGTCTCTCAAAAAGGTATTGCAATTGAAGATTTCTTTCATGAGGCTACAAAGATTTGTCTTCCAGCAATGACCAGGTGGCCTTGAGAGGCTTTAAGATCATCCTGATCTAGTTTCCAATTTTTATTTAACAATGCACATTTATTCCTGACATCACACAGTTCACTTGAAACTCATTGGGATTACCATCAGACATTAACTTGGGCAAGCACAAGAGGCTGATTAACAATTATTTCGGGTTTTAAATATTGAGGAAAATGTGAGTTGTTAAATTCTGAGATCTCCACACCCACACGGAGACCTGTCAGCCTTAACAGAGCTTTGCACAGTGGGGAAGAGGAACAAGCACTCTCCTAAGCATGGCCAGTTCCAAGTTTGTGTCCCAAGAAATGACAAGTTTCTGAAAACAGTGATTCTGCTCAGATCTGCTGTGCTTTTCTATCTTCTGGTTCACTTTAAATTGCACTTGAAATTTTAGCTTAGGTTAAACAATATAAAAACCCCACTGTTATTCCTAAATAATGCGGACAATTTCAGTCATTATAAATGTGACAGTCTAACACAAGCAACGGCAGCCAGGCATAGCACAAACAGGCAGGTGCTGAACAAGATTTCTACCATAGGCAGCTTTGCCAGCATATATGTGGCCTGCAGTACCCTTACTATTTCTGTCCTGGACATCTCTGGAAGAATGACTGCCAAAGGAAAAGTACTGTACCAATTTGTGGGGTGGTTTTGTGATGTGCATAAATGAGTTCTTGGATAGGTTTAAATTCAAACTGATTTAAGTGCAAATTTAAATTCTGGTATGTCTAAAGAGGAAAGATTTGCACATTGCTATGCAAGTCTGCCAGATGGCCTCCACCGTGACTTTGTTTTTTGCTTTTTAAACTAAAATATGAAGCTTAAAACAGTTGTTTTAATATTCAGCATTATAGAAGGTCATGTTCATATGAGGGCCCTGGAGAGAAGAGCTTTTGAGCAACTAGGGGAGTGACTAAAAGTCAGTGTACATAAGGACACATCAATCGCATTACTTTTGTATCTCACCTCTAATGACAATGAACTGGGAGCCATCAATCAGGCTTGGCCAAGGTCTGATAAAGAACAGCTTATATTGAAAATGAAATTAAACACTAGCTATTAGACTGAGTATATGAGTATTCTTTGATAAAACAATGGAGTGAACAAGAGTGCAGTGGTCTCTTCTAGCTTTAAAACGCTCAGGTGATTTTAAGGTGGAAAACTCAGTTCCACATGCCAAACACCTGATGCTTATAACTGCATGGTTTTAGAGTCTTGTTACAGATAACTAGTTGAGGCACTACATACTAGGTAACACATACCTTGCACTTACTATATTGGATACTTATCTCCTAAATCTACTCTTACAAATTTTTTCCTTCTTCAATGGTCTGTCATCTACTGCTCAAAACCTTCTCATTCCACTTACTTTGGCAGTATTAGACCTCAGTTACTATATTTATTCTAACGTGGCTTTGTGACCCCTGAAACTAGATGGAAAAATTTCTTCAATTCCCACATGAACACACATCACACTACATACCATGTTACTATAATGCCCCAGGTGATGATCCTGCAGAAATTCAGAAATATTAGCCCTAGTTTCCCCATAAAACTCATTTAACAGCCACCTGTGAAACAAATAAGCAGACACATAAGAGGATAAAATAGAAGCCAGCTGAATTTCCACTCAATATTTTTCAAGATTAATAAAGCGCACAAGAATCATTATCCTGTCCAAATATTGTATAAGATGTTAAAAGGCTTTAAAATCACAGGCACTTGTTTTAAAGTGCATTTAAATATTTACTGTGTATGTTGTGACCTCTCAACTTGGTGCTTGGCTAGCAGCTCCTGTAACAGACACAGTACTCTCATACTCTTGGTGCAGCTGCCAGAACCCAGGTTCTCCACTCTTATCGAAAGGAAGAGAAGTTAGAACAAAACCACTCCATTTGGACCACATTCAGAGTCATTCAGTCAGCCTACTGCTTCCATAAACTTCTATTAACTGTAAGAAACAAGAAACAATTAACTATTCCCCACTACCAGAATTATTTATTAGTTTTTTGAATTGTAGCCTCATTTTCTCTCTCAATAAGCCAGGTTAAATTTCTTCCCAAACTTCCACCTAGGTGTAATGCACTTTCCTAGTACCAAATTAGCATGACAAGCTATCTTGTTATTGGGTATGTTAACAGAAACATCTATATGCTTGCTTAGTAATGAAAACCTGCCCTTACTGTTGCCCTAATAATCAGAAATTCCATCTTTTCCTAGTCAGCTGCCAAATTTCTTCTTTCCTTAAAATAAATAATGTCTATACTATGCTTGTATATTATGCTTCTAGATCCGTGCCAAACAAAGTTCACGTCAGAAAAACCTTGTGAATTAAATGCATCACGTGAGGCACAGCACAGTACCGAATCAAATAGAGCAAGAGAACAGGTTTGATTTCGATAATGTAACAAACAGTTGTCTGAGAAAGGTCTGGGAAATGATTAGGAAACACACACTGTTGCTAGAGCAAGACCCTCTGTTGCCTTCAGCTGCA
The DNA here is from genome assembly GCF_000690535.1 of Cariama cristata. Taxonomy (NCBI): domain Eukaryota; kingdom Metazoa; phylum Chordata; class Aves; order Cariamiformes; family Cariamidae; genus Cariama; species Cariama cristata. The sequence continues at coordinate 176,086 of NW_009611067.1, read as the reverse complement.
GTGGCTATTTCTGATTTGTTCCACTGTACAAAGTACTGGGAAAAAAGCTACATGATTAAAATACTAATGTGTGGAGAGAGCTTAATTCCTTCTAAATATGTCAACATAGCCTGAGCTATGCCATCTTTCTCACAGCCATCAAGAAGGCTGTCTGCACAGAATCCATGCAGAAATAACTTCTGCCCTACATATGGAGAAGCAGCATTACAATTTTACTGACCTGAAGATAATCTGCATTAATCCAGAAACTTGATAAATGTAATTGATCACTTGAAAATGTGAAAAACAAGTTTAGCAAAGATTTCTTTTCCTTGCCAATCCACTGGTAACAGCTCCAAGCAATAATCCTTCTCTCTCAAACATAAATACATAGCAGTCTTAAGAAAACAATACCATAACCACAGTTGCTTAGACTGACAGAGTGATAGACAATGGGAATACTAGTGAAGAAGGAGGTGAGTTATTTCTGTGCTTGCTCAGCATATCCAGAACACGGTTATTTTGTCTCTGCAGATTTTCAGCATGCCACACAAGTTGCAAAGAAAGGCAGCTATGATTTTAAGTATCTTTTCCACTTAAGCACAGAACATTATAGTTATTTGCAAAGCCATTTAATTTGTAAGATTTTGCAACACCTTCTTCAGGCATTGAAATGCTAAACACAAGTAATTTACTTTTGGAAAATATTGTTGATTCTTCAGTACCACAGCACACTTCATAGTTAATTAGTTTATATGTGCAAACACAAGTAGATTGTTCAGATTATAAGCAGTCAGTGCTATCATAGCTATTCCTGAAAGATAATTATGGGGACAGGAGAACAAAGACATGCATACCGTTTTGGGTCGCTAGTGCTGTGTCAGGCTCAGGTAGGTGCATATGATCCTACTCAAGCTACCACATGGCTCAGCACTGCTAGCCCGTAATATGAGTGTTACAAAGCACGTGTAGTCTGATGTTCCCTTACTCCACAGTACAGTCAAGGGTGGCATCAGGCATATGTAACCACTTTGACAACCCCAAACCTAGGTTCTACTACAGTCACCGTCTTTTGTTGAAGTGATTCATGCACAAAAAGCAAGTTGGTAATACTGATGTAGCCTTCTTCATACCACAAGTGTTTCTCCTCAGTGTGACCCCATACTTCAGGTGTTCTCCAGCAGGCGACACAACAGCCAGATGCCTGCAGAGGGAAGCCACATGTTCGGCAACTGGTAGCACTCCTGTTGGGCTATCCCCAGCAAAAGCTGAGCAGATCTGTGAATCCTTCCTGGTGAACTGTGGAAAAGTGCCTCACAGAACAGTGAAAACCACTGGAGGACAATCAGCATTCAAACTGCTAACCCTGTTTTACTGCCAACTAAATGAATTGTCAGTCTAGATCTCTCTTATTTCTTCTCCCCAGCATCTCTAAACGCAAAAAAAAAAAAAAAATTAAGTTCATGAGCAAAAGCTAAGGACTGTTCTGAATTAAAAATCCTGGCTGGTGTTTAAGAGCAGAAACATAAAGTTACCAGTCGAATGCATGAAACATAATGACCTTCAGAGAAACACAAGTCTTAGTGAAATATAACACAAGAAGAACTACTTCTTACATTTCTATTTCACAAATAGTCAGTGAGTCAAAAGAGCCAACAAATCAAGCCAGAGAATGATCTAAAGCCAAAAGACAACCAGAGTTACTAAAAGTTACTAGTAGGGAAAAAACCCCCAACCCTAAATCCTTTAAAAGGCCAGAGCTGTTTTTAACACCCCTTTTAAAACATACATCTGCCGCCAGTGCTCAGGTATCAAATGCTTCTTTTCCATTTTCTTTTTTCTAACCTGCCACACACTTTTTCTTTCCTACCATCCACAATCAGAACTACAAGAATACCCAGTGTGACACACTCACTCTCCTCTAAGCACAGAGCCCCTACTTCAAAACAAAGCAAAAATCTGATTTATTGAATACAGGACACAACAACAGCATTTCAGACATCAAATGTCCTCATGCTAAAATATGTATATCCTTGACAAGCTAATTGTTTTTCTGTGGCACTGTGACCTAGACAAAGTTTGAACCTGCAATGAAGTCCTGATCGGGGGCTGACAGCAGGAAGAGTGATGGATGGCAAAGGCAGCCACTTGCTGTGGCTGAGCAGACTCCACTGTACCACCCATCCATCACTCTGACAGCTAAAGAAATTCTGTACAAATTTATCTACAGGGCACTAAGCAGAAGGCAGAGCATATATCCAACCAGCTGAAAGGGCAGATAACCAGAGAGGAACATTAGGCCATTTAGTTTCCAGAAGTAAATTGGTAAATCCCATGTGGCTCCACTGGTTAGACAAGTGAGAATATGCCAGGAAGAAACACCATAGAATTACAACTGTGTAAAGGAGAATGATGTAATAAAAAAAAAAAAGTCGCTGGAAAGATATTTTCCCCTCCCTGCCTTTATTTAAAGAAAAGAGCACAAGGAAAGAATAAGACACAAAATAATTAAGAGGAGCCTGGGCACTGTGTGTGCTGTAAAGAGGAAAAAAGATGAAAGGTCATAACATAATTGAGTCCTTAAATACCAACAGCTGGAGCTTTAAATCAGGACTTGACTGACAAAAAGATTTAACTGTCTCTGACAGTTTTTCAAGCCATAAATAAAGCAATACTCTGCATTATTTTGCAGAGAGTGATGATAATCTTCTCTTCTGCACATAAAGTCCTTTGCAAGCTGACACAGCATGTGCTTGTATCAGATCTGTCACACTGCTCTCTCGTTAACGCAATTCACCAGAATAAACTTTGCCTCATCTAATAATAATGCATCTTAATGTTCAGTACCTAAGGATCAAACAAAGCTAACACTTCTGTTTAATACACAGAGAGAAAACTGATTTGGCTGTGGCAGGCGAAAGGATGCATTTTTAAAATTAAGCTGTAGTCAAGACAGAGTTGGGCAGAAGAAATTTAGACCTCTAAAAGAAATCATTTTTATTGCTTCTGCCTTTCAATTTTCCAGTTTTAAAGGTAGCAGACTGCAGCCTGATTGTACCAAAATATGTCACTGGGTATTTGTCTTGAGAACTTCCTGCAGGTGATACAGTGATTTTCTATAGATTTGAAGATTAGCAAATTGAATACTCGGACTAAATAAACAACTGCCTGTCAGATTTTCAAACGTTTTCCTGCAATGAGGAGGAGAACCATAATTGCCCAAACTGCTTGTTTGCTTTAATCAAACACTCTTCTTTAATTAGTAAATTGGTGATCTGAACAACATCTCTCACTTTATTTTAATAAAATCCTGTAATTTATGGTACCACACTCAAAACCTTTACTTAGCAGAGTATATAAGGGTGTTCTCAGAAATCTCTGATCATTTTACCATTATACAGGTATTGACTTTCAAGTTAACTGCTCTTGAAATAAGCGTTATGTTGTTCCTAAGCATTTGCTTTCAATTCAATGAGACATATATTAAAAAAACCAAACACACACCAAACCAACCAACCTATGTTGCTCACACACACACACTATTGTTCTTAATTTCTGCATTGCATAAGCTGCAAACTTTTAAACATGTTCTTTTGACAATGCAAGATGACAGACCCTGGTAACTCATCTCAAAGCCACCGCTCATGTTTAAAACAGCCAAATTCTCACTGGCTCTGGAAACAGCATTATCAGGCACAGAAACAGTGACCAACCCAGCATTCCAGTAGCCGTAATGATGACATGCACATCTAAAACCAAGATGTCAGTTTTACATTCGAGTAGTAAAATAGCTGGTGTAGGCAATTTAAAGACGACATGACTGCAAAAACCTTTAAACTCTTCTGGCTGGCTAATTGCTAAATCCAGAGAGTCACTGGTTACTTTTTTTGGGAAGTTCATTCAGAAAGTTAAAAAAAAAAAAAAAACACAACACAATTTCATTCACCCAAAGAGCTTCAGGTTGTCTTTAGGAGCACAATTAGCATTTCTACCCCACGCTCCCTGAAAGCTCCAATCCTACTGTGATCTTACTTTTGTAATTTCCCCTGGAAAAGGAAGCAGCAAATCAGAATGTTATTAAGGCAACCTTATTAAAATTCCCTAAGTCCTTTTGGGTCAAACTTCATTTAATTAAATTATTTTATTTCCATTCTTAAATTCAGTGTTATTATTCAAAATAATCCTTGCTGTTATATTAATAACACCAAAGAAGTCACACCATGCAAAAAGGGTTTGGTTTAGGAAGAGGTTTTGACCATGAAGAAAGGTAATCAAAGAAGTGCAGTGCCATTCAAGAGACAACCTAAAGAATAGATGTCTCTTTAACAGTGCTTAAACTGTCTACTCCAGATCACAATGCTAGTGTTTTTCTTGCTTGGCTGACCATATGGAAATTAAGCTTTTTTTCCCCTGTTCTTCACTGCTGTTTTCCTAATGTTGGCTTCTGAGCCATTTAATTACACTCTGTCATAAACCTGGGTGCTCAGTCTGACAGGAACAAGGATCACCTAACTGCTATTGTGGTCACCGGAGCACTTGTATAGGCAATGGAGGTGAAAACCTTTACACTTTAAAAAGAGAAGAAAATGCATTTCATCAGTCACAACACAATGCCTCTCCTAAGCCTAAACAATTGCAAATGTACAGGCTCTCAGACATTGCCATATTCACAATAAGGCCATTCATGTAGACTTTGCTGAGGCAAGTTAGGGCAAAAGGGTCAGAGGACTATGAACTTTGATCTATGGTTTCAAATTTGGCAGGCCTTAAAAAACCTCCTGCTTCAGTAAGTTTCTTGATTAACCTAATAAGAATTACACAAGAAGTGCTGTGATCTTAGCACTGCATCGGATTAGCTGCCTAGACGGTGTTCTGTGAAGCCTAAAAATCTCATCAAGAAGCATAATGAGAAATAGACGATGGAAGTGTTGAGAAAAAGGTCTCAAGTTTGTTTTAATTGTGCAGGCAAGGAATTGAAATGAAAGTTACCCCGAAATGAAAGTTACCCGAGAGCTGCGTTTTCTGAAGCAGCAAAATAGTTGTCTGTAGAAACATACTATTTTTTAAACTCTGAGGAAAATATAGTTAACAAAAATGAAAGCTCAGAAGTATTTTCAAGATGAACCTTCAGTAATTCAGAAACACTTTTTCCTTTTGTCATCTTCCACATGGAATATAATCTAATACCAATATTCATATTTACAATAAATTCTACAAATTAGTTCAGCAAAAAATGCCACTGTAAGGATTAAGAATATCCACAGCTACCTTATTGAAACCATGTCAAAGAAGGAAGAAATCCAAATTGTTACAAAGACGAAGGCTTAACAATTAATTCCTGAATTAGGCCATCAGTATATTAAGAATTTTGTCCATTTAATTAATTACCACTGTGTTAGCCCAGATTATATTACAGTATAATTGAATTTATCAAATTAATAAACTAAAACTCATCTTTGAATCATCAACATTATTTTTTTGCCAGAGATATGTTTTGAAAGACTTTATTGCTATCATATAAATGGCAGTCTGAGCAGCCACAGCAAGTCCACTCTGCAGAAATAGTAAGAATTTCATTAAAAGAACTAGATAATAAAACAATTCATGCTCCAGCATATTTAGCCCATCCTTACAAGAGATCTGCAGGCTGCAAAATCTTTAAGTGATCAAGTTTTGGCATCCTGCTTTATAGTGGCTCACATGGATATAAGGAGTCAGGCTTAGAAGCTGACTAATGCAGGATAGCTCTTCTGTCTGCTCACTTCTGGATCAAGCACCGGCAAAGGCCATTGGGTCCATGCCTTTAAAAGGAATGGGAGAAAGAATTCTTCAGCTACACGATTAATAAAAAAATACAAGAAAATAAAATGCATACCATCACCTCATTGTTTTTTTAAAATACTTCTGGTCCTATTTATGAGGTACCAAGTCCCCCTTTAATAGAAAGTGCTATCTAGGATCAGGTCCCCAGGTTTCCATACTCACTAGAAACTGCATTTTAAAAATCCAGAAATAATATGTTTAAGCATCACACAGCTCCATGGATAAGAGTTGTTCAGAAGGACATAAAGCACTCCTATAGAAGTCATGATGTACTAACAAAGTAACTATGTAGCAGCGCTAGGCAGCTGCATTAATCATTATGCTAATACTTAGCCACAAGTTTTGATATATCTTTAGCATCTTGCACTGTATGCTCACACATCAACAGCAAAATGTTCCCCAGGAAACATTCCAAAATTGCTTCTTTGAAAAGTAAAGTTCATTTGTGGGTCAGTGGGGTAATTATGGCAGAATGAGCCTGCCTAGCTCCAACAACAGTTTCACATTTCAACAGCACTCCGTCGCGTGATCCCAAGTTACTGATTCCTCCTATTCCACGTTCTTCTCCTCTTATGAAATAATAACAATAAAAGAAAGCTAATCTTTGATAAGTACTATCAATTAGGAATCGTCTCATAGAACATGAGTTTTAAGTCTGCATTACATTCACTAACATTCATATTTATATTGCTGGTCTATCAAAACGCTCCTATATGACTTATCTGCTGTGAAGGAGGCTGAAAAAACGCACAAAGTGTGTTTTCGAGAGAGCATATAATTCTCCACCATCACTGAGTTTTCTATAGAAGAATTTGAAAGAGCCTGATATGGTATCTTGTGTATATATCAAGGAGTCAGGATAACCAGGAGGGAAACTCCTCCAAGAAGCTTTTAAGATACAGTAAAATAAAACCTGGTGCCAAGTCAAGAGAAGTATGTTAAGTCAAGCTGCTGAACTTGCTAGGAACGCATTTACACATACAAGCCACACTAATTGCAAGATAATAAATTTGTTTATCTTCAATTAAGCAAACTTTATAGAATAAGCTTTCATGTCATTTGTGCTATCTTGCACACATTTTTTATTACTGTTACAAGAACATTTTTCCAATCAAGCGTGTTAACAGCAAAATTAAAATGTAACATGAGTAAACTATCCTTTATAGTCAATAGAGAAGAAAGCAGTGGAAGAAAGTAAATGCTAATGATAAAAACAAACAAACAAGCAGCACATTGAAAAGACCTATGATATCTGTGTAGTTTAACGTATGGAGCAGTGATGCCAGCTCTCTATTTGCTGTGTATAGGAAACAGAAAGCTATGACCAGCACAAACTCAGCTACAGACACAAAGGCAGAATGGTGGCCATGCATGGCAGTCCTCTTCAGTCACTTGTGACAAGGAACAGAGTCAGGGTAGAGCTCTGGAGCACACTGTAACAAACATGAAGTAGCCTTAAAAAAAAAATTTTAAAAATTAAAAAAAAAATAAAAATCACTGACTTGGTAGCAGAAAGCCCACATTCAGAACCTGGAGCCCTTTCTGACTTTTTGCCTGTGTTTTCAGCTCTTCAGGTCACCCCGAGGTGGAAGCTGCCCAACAGAGCCCCATAGGCTCAGCACGGATGTTAGCCGTGGGTAGAACAAGCTCACAGCAGCTGCACCCAACCACATAGACAGGCACTCATGGTTCTTGATCATGACTTCTCCCTGGATGTTAGCAATGTTCACACCACCAGAGCTGAATTCTTCGACCCCCAAAAGAAAGGACCATGTACTTTGGCAGTAAATAGCCAGGGTTTGACAGGTTTGATCATTACTTATGACCCAGATGTATTTGCCTTCTAGTTTGTTAGATAAATATTTAGTTCGTTAGCAAGTTTGAGCCATTCTAAATGATTAGCTACACAAATGATGTTTAAAACTCAGTTTGATGTTATAGCTCAGCTGCCACAAGCAGACAACAGTAGGTCAGAGGCATGAACTACCATGCAGGTACAGAACAATGTTTATAAGAGAAAAAGTTTCAATAAGTTTTCTGTCCACCTAGGAGCATCATACTTACAAGTCTCCGTAAACTTGCACACCAGCGAGAAAGTTATTAATGCAACAGAACAGGTCAACATCAGCTGCAGCTTTAGCTGAAAACAGTAGTGTTCTGCCAAATCTCTGGTCTCAACATTAAAAACCTTAAAACTGGTCTTTTCTACTGAAAAATTATAGACACACTGTAAACTGATAGATAAAGTAGTTCAGACAAACCAACAGCATACAGACTTGCTTTCTGGGTTAACTGGGAACACTCAAATGTGAGGAATGGTGATTTATTTTTTTTTAATACCCAACTAGATACCAAAACTATTTTTAAAAAAATGGCATGGTGTTGTGGCAAGTGTATGCTCACTGACTAGGCTATGGCTTGGGCCCCTAGTCATATCTGCACTCGCAAAGGAGTGCGGCATGGAGCTCCTCAGGCTGGTCATTGCCAGTCTGGGGCTGGACCTGGAATTAGCAGGACTGCCACAAGCAGGAGTCTCATGAAGAGGCACAAAGTCACAGTAACACAGTTATTCTGCTTCCAGACGTTAACCATGTATATGCTGTACTGTGCAAAAGAGACAGCTTTAGGCAGACAGAACTTATGGGGGAGAGTAGTCTTGGTAGCATCCTCTCCGTATAATTTGACTTTAAGCTAGTTTACATATTTTCAACAAAACTGAAGAAAATAATACAACTTCTTAAGAGCAGTGAAGTAGGGTTTGCAAAGCTTTCTGTCAAGCGTGGGGTAAACATTAACCATGATATTAATGTGATACTGCTGCTTAATAATGTGCTCACTCTCCAACAATAAGTCTGCTACTTAGGCCTGCTTACAAATTTGATTCAAAAGCAAGCAACTGCCTGACACTCTCAAGCATGCTGCACTTTGGTACCATGATATTAATGTGATACTGCTGCTTAATAATGTGCTCACTCTCCAACAATAAGTTTGCTACTTAGGCCTGCTTACAAATTTGATTCAAAAGCAAAGCAAACAACTGCCTGACACTCTCAAGCATGCTACACTTTGGTTATCAATGAGAAAAGAAATTCAAAATGCACCTGGAAAACAGTTCGTCTTGCAAAACAAATACACAGCAAGTAATACAACTTTTATATATACTTCAAAAATCAAAACCTCTTCCTTGAAAAGATTTGTTTATCTACATACTATTATCTAACTAAAAACGTTTGCTTAAACTCTCCATCAAGCAGCACTGAAAATTACTCAAAAACTTTTAATGTTTTTTAGCTGTAGAATCATCTAAAATGCCTTCAGGAGGAATGGTCATGAAGATCTTTAAGTAAAAATGCAGACCACAATCCTTTCCTTCCATGCAGGTATGAAAAAAACATCCATTTAGAAAGAGACAAAGCCTATATTCACTGGTTTCACTTCTTTTATGACAGTACTTCCAGATTTATAACTACTGAGCTGTTGACTAAACTGCTTTTGATTCCTCCTTTACTAAATACTTTACCCTAATCTTACAGTGCCTTCACAGAACTGACACCCTGCCAAGCAGTGAACCACAACGTCTCCTAAATCAAGATTAATCTTCAAATAAGAGAGCATAAGGAACAAATATGTCTACAGCATCTCAACATCCTTACAAGAACAGTTCAAATACATCTGACACATTAGGTTAAACTGTCTTGGCAGTGGACTGTTACATATCCCCAAGGCAGATCCATCAGTCATAAAAACTAGTATGTTGTGCCTATTTACCTACACACAGTCCAGTTTTAAACTTAACGGTCTAATAGGATGGCAAGCATTGCGGTTGAAAAACAGGCAGGCAATTTGACTGTGAAACAGAACACTACTTCAACCTTTGCTTGCCTTTTTTTTTTTAAAGACAGGGATTTTGCAATGATTAAATAGTCATCTAACTTGTGAGCACTACATGATTTATTGCGTTATCACTAAAGCTTCGCACAGGCTCCTTAAGAGTTTTACTAAATAAAGACGATTCTCAGTTTTGGCATAAGAAATGCAGCTCCCAAGTAGGAAAACATGCATTTATCAACAGCTTATCTTATCTGAAAATATTACTCTGTTGGAATAGACTATTTTTGTTGTTTGCACTTAATGTATATTTCATTTTTCAGTCACATCAATTTTCTACTCCATTCATGATTATTCTTATTATTTGTGTTCTGTCTCAACCTGGTGATCCTAGCCAGGAGCCAAGAAACACATGAATCCAGAACAAAAAGTATGGTTGCTAAAGAGCTCAAATCTAGAGTAGAAACAAGAGGCAACAGATTGTACAGGCAGACAAGCAACAAAAACACATCAGCAACCAAATCAGTGCCCTCTTTCTGTCAGTATCTGGAAAGGACAGTTCCCATTTGAAATTTTCATTTAAATCTTTGAAAAGAAAATTATTGCCCATATGCTTCTTTTCCGTTAATACTTAATATTTTTATATAAAAATAAAAACATGTTTATTAGTATATTTATAAGTATTATTGTGAATTTTTTTAAGAAAATGCAGAAAAAAATGTTCAAATATAAGTACAAGGCCAGGCTCAGAGCAACTTCCTCTTCTGCTGGATTTACATCAAGGCTTTCAAAGAGGTACACCTAGTGCCATGCTGGCCAGAGAGGCTTTCTGACAACTGAATTCAAAAAGAGGTTACAACACAAAATGCTTTAGCTTAATTTTACTCAATGTTAAGAGGTGAGATAAAACATAATTCACAAATCCAAAAAGATCAAGTAGGGAGGAAGATCAATATGAAAGGAATTAGTGCGTAAGTTTTCAGACAGATGTGCCAGCATGTTGCTTGGATTTATAATTATAAAGTAATTATTACTTACCTCACTAATAAATTATTAGCTACCATGGCAACTACTAAAATACAAGGCAAGCTAAATGCAACGAGATGGTCTGCGGGAGACAAAGGGAGAAAGCAGTTTATTCATTGAGCAGACTGCACTCTTTCTCCAACTTACGCTATCACATACCACTTTGGGATTGCTAAAGGAAAAATTGCAAGATGCCTGGACTCACACAGAGCCAATCATCAGGGTTTAGCAGGGGTTTTTTTTCCCATTAAGAAGATAATTTGATTATAGAGTCAGATATTTTTGTGGTGTAATCCTAGGGATATCGCACATCCCTTTTTACCTAAGCAACTAGTTGAAGCAATGATTAGCAGTTACCTCCAAGAACCGGTGGGGGACAGGCAAGGCAATTGAAAAGCAGAAAAAGGATAGAGTTAAAGCGTCTTATCAAAAAGGATAAATTGAGGAGCAAGAAAATAATAGGCTAGGCAGCTTAACTGCGGTTTCCTGGAAAAATTTTGGAACAAACAAATCATTTGTAACCACCTGGAATACGACAAGGAGATTATGAGCAGCCAACACAGATTTGTCCAAAACAAATTATATCAAACCAGTCTAATTTCTTTCTGTAACAAAATAAAAAGCTCTGACTTAAGGCATTTAATGTTGCCATGATGTCCTCATATGCAAACCAGGGAAGTTTGGTCTATGTCAAACTACTTTGTGACAGAAGCAAAATCATGGCTGAAGATTAGTGACCCACATGTTGCCAAAGTGGAAAGATTTATCAAACAGCATTGCACAAAAGACTCTTTAGATGCCATTACCCTTAAAAACTGTCACTGATGACTTGCTGATGGAAGAGGTTGTGCTATTAAAAGCAAGTAACAGAGTAGAGAGTGAGTCTACAACTACTTTGGAAGACAGGACTAAAATTCAGAATGCTTATAGGGGATGCCAAGATGAACATAAATCAAGAATGCTATTCTGTAGTAAAAAAAAAAAGGCAAATGCAATGCTTGAAGCATAAGCAGGCTTCAAGATACACAGATACATAAAACAGAG
>NW_009611067.1:152998-164355 GCF_000690535.1 Cariama cristata | reverse complement strand
GTCCGCCCCCCCCCCCCCCCCCCCCCCCCCCCCCATCTGTTTTGTGTGCCTGACTTCAAGACAGATAGATCTGGACCAAGTAAAGAGAAAGTTATTAGAATAATCAAGCACTGGAAAACATGATCTATGAAAACAGGTTAATAGAAGTGGTTAGACTTAGATCTTAGGAAAAAAAACTTTCTAAATTAAGGACAATGAAACATGTGAATGAGTTGCCCAGGGAGGTTCTATCTAGAGAACCTTCTCCTGGAGGTCTTTCAGAACAGGTTACAAAACTTTAGTTGGGAATGTCATAGGTGTAGCTGACATCATTTTCCATCAAGGAGGCGTAATAGGTAACATCTTCAGGTCTCCTGTAGTCTTATTCTTCTAAGAGTTTATAAGGTTTTTCCCCCCCCTTTCTAATCTCATCTGGATGAATCGTAAGGAATTTGTCTGGGGTTTCCAGACATGAGGTAGCCTTTTCCTGGCAAAAACCCTAGACTGACTGCAGACATGCTATACCCTCACAGGGCACATATGCGATGTATTGAATGCTCCTGCCAAGGACTGTTCTATATCCAGAAATCAACAGCACATGTGTAATAATCTATCACTTTTAAGAAGAATCAGACTTTATTGAATAGGCAATAGAACAACAGTGCAACATTCAGGAAAACTGGCATAGGATTATCAAGTCCAAGAAATCCTCCTACTCCTTGAACACAACAGGAATGAAACAACAGGAGAAATATTCTTTGGTTACAACTCTAGGCCATCACTTTACCAAACATAAGCGCTCACTCTCTCAGCTACTTGTTTCCCTTACAGTTTTACTTCTAGTGCTTGACTGACTGCATGTATGATTCCTTTACTTCTCTGAAACGAAAGAATTCCAACATTCTATGCACCAACTCCTGTGTTTGCTACTCTCTAGAATCATCACACAGTTGAACTCTAACAATTATTAGCATTCATAACAGAGCATGCAGGGTGATGGGGTGGTATTTTTTTTCCAAGTCACCTTAAACAATAGAGAGCGGTTATATTCTCCGGTTTCAGAAATACTTCTACCAGCATAACAGTATTTTCTTTAATGCTTACATAATTCACAAAAGCAATGATCTGCACCAGTAAGAGCTACATAGGAATCTATCCTAAATAAAAAGAAATTAAGGAATTTTACTGGAGCCGATTGCCATAGGACATGAACTGTGGAAATAGTTACAAGAATAAAGAAAGAATTCAAGGACGGTAAGATCACAGAAAATTCATCCTGAGCTATCCCTAGGATTGTTTAGTTCAGAGCAGATAATTAAATCAGCATATTTGTTTAAGTTACAGCCCTACACTAGCAATGAATGCATCAGGTGACAATTCACACTCAGATAGCAGGCAGCAGTTATATGGTTGCTTTCTCCACGCTAAGCAAAAGCACAGGAAAACTCTGTGACTAATTCCAGTAAATATGGTATCTTAAAATTAATGTAAGCACCCCAACTAGTAATATAATACAAAAGAATTGATAATAGGAGCGCCTGAAAGAAGTTTCCAATTATATTAATCCTAAATCCACCAGCAGAAACCTGTAGGCAGTTCTGCATTCCAGTCTGTAGGAATTGATGATGTATGCTTGTGCACGGCACTCCTGAATTCACTAGGGTTTAACTTAATATGGTCTCATCAGATACCTAGATTTGAATGATTTTTATTTTTTTAAAAAATATGCTTCTTGTCCAGTGTGAACAATTCCTCCTAGAATTAAAACAAGCAACACTTCTATATATTTGCCAAAGGCCTTTATCAACTGCTTATAGTCAACTATGTTTGTTTACCTAAGGTGGTATTCTCCTTTTGTGCCAGTCAGCCCAGTTTGAAAACAAAAAAATAAACCCCAAAGACAGCTCACCTTGTTGCCCTGCACCAGCAGGAACTATCTTTGCATGAATTTCTTTCTACCTGCAGAGCCTCATCACAACTGCTTTCTGCTTCTCACAACGGAGACAGGCAGTATCACTCTCCACAAATAACTCCAATGCTTACCTGCACGCATAATGCAAGCTAATGCTTCAAAACAACAAAAATATTTCAAAATAGGGAATCTCCGTCCCTGCGGCTTCTCTCCTATTCTCTTTGTGGCTTTTTCCCCAAAGCAAATATCAGAGTACTGTATGAGGTACAAACACAAGGAAATATGCTAATGAAATCCACCAAGAGGGCTGGTGCATTTCTATCAGCACATCATCAGGGTGTTTTGGTTCAACATGGCTAGTTTCAACACACAATTGCTGTGCCATCCAACAGGCAACATGAGCCCAAACGGAGCCAACGGATGAATTGGTGATGGCTGGTAGATAACCCTAACCACAAAGTGAAATTCCTCACAGTTAGTGCAAACTCACTGTATGATACAAGACATCTTTCAATGTGAAAAAAAGCATAAAAGAAAAGATGACCAGGGAGAAGGAAGATCCTTGTCTTTCAGAAGTTCCTTTTTTTCCTGGATATTAAATCAAATCTGAGCATCTTCTAAATTCATTTTATCATCTTTTATTGAATTTTTATATGACATTTTCCACAGCCATATTACTTCAAATTTTTCATTATTGCTGCCCTATTTTTAACCTCAGTCTTCCCAGAACTTGGCTCACAGATGTAACGCATAAATCACAAGGCTACTCTGCCTAATCTTGTAGCAAAAATGTCATTTATAATAATTTGTATAGAAAACAACAACATTTTCCACAAAAGCTTTAGCACTGAAGTTTTAACAGTCAAATATGTGGAAAAAGCATGTATCTTATCCTGCTACTAGTTTGCTATGTGACTTAGGAAAGACCACAGTTTCCCCCAGACTCCAGCCTCTCCAGGGATGAAAAATATTTATTCACCTCAAGGGGAACACTGTGCACTTGATTCATTAACATATTTCTACTGAAGGTATACAACATAGATATGCTAGGATGTAGATATAATAGATGAAACTTAATTTGAAGATTCAATGTTGATTTTTGCCAGATTAGCAGATGACCAGTCCTCATAAATCAAACAAAACCCAAGCAAGAGATAAGATGACAGCCCAGAGTTAGCCTCACTATTTCTTGCTGAACTCTTTATTTCACATTCAATTCAAAAGACTATTATTCTAACACAACCCAATTGTACTAGGTTCCAAGTTCAAGTCAGAAAAAGATGCCAGATGTCCACAAATTTGCTGACACAATAAACAAAGGTGCTGAGCACTTTACCAGATCTGGATATTAATCCTTGTCTTTCAGCTCCTGCAGACATCATTTGACAACTACATTCCTTTCATCTGAAAGCATGAAAAGGAGGTGAGAGGAAGAACATAGCTCAAGTTGCTACATTAAATATCACTCTGCACCTCTAGGAGAGAAGTGATAAAATTGGACAATTTTGAAAACATTCTATCCTATCATCATAAGATGGAGCTAATGCGGACAAATAATTAGCAACCTTACATTTATGCTGTCATTCCAGAATTGTTTTATCTCAACAGCAACAAAAACAACTTCACTAACACCTTCACAAGGCACCAGTACTCTGATTTGCACTGCTGCCTGTTTTGCAAACATATCAGCTTTCCTAAGCCACATTTTTTATAATGCTGTATTTTTTTTTCATGAGTATTGGGTAATGTCTGTAACACATTCCTGATACGAAAGCTGCTAAGCATCATGATTCATTACCCTCCTCCCACAGCCCCAGGAGGAGTGACAGATCTCCAGGCTGATGCACCAGCTCGGGTTACATTTCATTTCATTACGCTGCATAATAGGCCGATATACAGAGTTTCAACAGGCCGAGGCCAGGAAATGCAAAGTGCTGCTGCTTATTAAATATTGAGCCATCAAATCACATTAGAAGCATTAGAATGTAAATAAATACGTTTGGGTCACTGTTTAGACTTCTCCTTAGCTCTTCCTTAAAGTAGTTTGAGAAATCTTTTTACAAATACCTTGGTGAAGCAGCAAAGGTTCAAAGATACTTGCCTTTGAAGATGCAGCTGCAACAGGATTAAATTTACTTTTGCAGCAGTCTGTGGATACAAAAAAGCATCCTCCTAATTCAGAAGTGTATGATACCTCATGTACATCCTAACAACTTCCAAATCTTTGGAGCCAACCAAGGCAACCATCTTATGTGTATGCCAAAGGGATGGGGATGAAGGGGAAGTGACAACAGCTCCCAGGTCCTCCCAGTTTCTGTCTTATACACAGAAAGGGTTGAAGAAAACATATATTCCAGATTCAGCTCTGCTACCTTCAGGGAGTGGGGAGCTAGGGGCCCTCCTCCGAGGCTGCGTTAGAGTGTGGGGATGAGGGGTCTTTATTTTTTCATATATTTGCATATCTTAGACTTACAATCTATGCCTTAAATTTAGCCTTATTCCAAATGAAGTTACTGCTACATTGTAATTTTTAAAAAATTTTATTTACAAAAATCCAAGTCCGGGGCTGTGTGTAGGCAAATATCCAAGTGAGTGGGAAGCAGAGGAATCATCCCTTTGAGGTTAAAAAATGCCCTTGGAAATAATTGCACCCTGTCCCTTCACAAAGAGTACTGATGGCAGAAGCATGGGTCCCGTGATAGGTACTCAACAGATCTGCACATATTAAGGTATAGAGAGCCTTTAGTAAAGTGCATAACGTGGATGACAAATGCTTGTACTTTGTGCAGTTGTTTTTACCTAGTATGTACGTTGTTGGGCAGGCCTTCCACAGCGACACACACGCATGTGGGAGAATTGGGTAGTGAGGTTTGCTCAGCACTGTGAAATCTTCATGATTATTAAGCTACAGTAACTGCACTTTAATTAATGCTAAGGGCTCTGTACGTTTCCAAATATGCATGTCTCATTATTTTAGCATGGTGCACACGACATTTAACCTCTGCATAAGATTACAGTAAAACAACTTAACCAAGTATCTGAGGTCAAAGAAATACGTTCTGACCGTGTAAGAGGTATTTCACGTCCCCTTTAAAGCAGCTATAATACATTCATTCTAACATTTAAAGAGAGGTTTTAATAACAATTTCATTATGCCTCATTGTACCTCTGAAATTAATATATCTGCAAAAGCTTAAAAGAGTGCCAGAATGTTATTTTCATTTATTTAACACATTCCTCAAATAAGATCTTGCAGCTTTCTGTGGAGTCACTTGATAATGAGGTAAAGAAAATGGACCACAAGGAAACAGGAAATGCTCAAGTATTGAGCCGAGGCCCAAAAACTCAAGGAGCGACTTTCATCAGCCACAACAGGCTTCAGATCTATCTCTGGAAAGAACTCAGTGCCTCCACAACATAAGCTCAAGGTTCACGTGGAGTGAAGCAAAATCACGGATCCCTATAAATTAACATAGCTTTAGTTGATCTTTACCAGAATGGTCCGGAGAAGCGAACAGCTCCTTGTTTTCTATTGTAGAAGATGTCATGCTAAATAAATAAATGGCATACCAGCAGATCAAAATAAAATGGAAACTTCTTTGTTTTACATACCTTTGCTCAGGTATGTATGTTTGGACAGGGACAAAAATGTGTTGAGAACTAGGCTGAAATGAGCAAAATCTTTGGGTCTGAAATCTGGAATATAATTTCATCAGCATCTGAGAAAGCTTTTGACATTTGGCAATGCTTTTTTTCCTACCAGTAGGACACTTGGCATTTGAAATTCGGCTCTGGTAGGTAAACACACATAGGATTTCAGAATTTACTTTCCATTAACATTAATGCCAATTCAAAAGCATAAATGTTTATATAAGGGAAACAGGTACAACCACGTCAAGTCACTTGAAAGGCACAAGCTTGTATGTATTCAAACTGTTTTTACAATCTTGACCCTATTCTTTTCAACTAATCCACTTCACAGTGGCTGTACTTCATGTGTTGCTACAGGTACATGCACCTTATTTTTCTATCACTATTAGCACTTCTGTTAAGAATTAACGATTTTAATGGCTCTGTAATGAAACACTCATCTTGAACATGTTGAACGATGGCTGCAGGAGTCAGCAAGACTAAATCCAATACAGTGGGTTTTCAGTCACAGCCACGAAGCTTTAAACAGTATGAAAGACAGAAGCTTAGAGGTTCAAAGCCAGCTGTAAAAATTCTCATTCACCTTCTCAATACAAAGTCAAACAGACCTACTACAAAGAAATACGCTGCTGCCTCAGATTTCAAGTAGCCTCTTAATTTCCACAGCGTATTCTCACTTTCTCCACACTCTGGTATCACAATGTATTTCCCTTACAAACAGGGTCAGTAATCCTACGCCTCAACTGGATGATGATGGTGCAGACGGACCGGAGCCATATAGATGTGTGTGTTGTAAGCTTCATGTATTGAACTATAAATTTAGCAATCCAGAGCTTTTTAAGGCAATCTCTGTAAAGCAAACATACTTCTGTGAGGAATGCTCATCTGGGAATGGATGCACAGAAAGTAGAAATTAACTGGAATTACTCCAATAAGATATTTGAAAAAAATTCTTATAAATGACAAATATAGCAAATCCTGCCTGATGATTGGTTTGAACAAAAGTATTTATTTAGCCAATTAATCCTTTTCCATTAGGAATTGTTCATAACAGTTCATTTCTAGATGTACAGTACACACTGTTACTCATTCAAATTAAAATAAAAGCAGAAGTAAAGAAAAAAATATGAGAATTGCCCCAAGTAACACAGTGGTGAAACTGCAAGGAAAAAAGTGTGCAGAAACCTGTTCCTATTAAAATCAAAAAGATTTTTAGTTTGACTTAAGTAAAGCCTGGGCTTTACTCAGGACACCATGAACCTTACAGTTTTATAAGCTCTACACCATTACTTTTCAGCAAGACTTGAAGTGGTTGTCTGAGCCAGAAAGGGCAACAAGGCTAAAGCCTCTCAGATTTTCCCCCTCTTGCTTCCATCCCAAATTCCCTGTGCATTTAAATCTGATTTGTGACACAAAATTGTGAAAGTAATCTGCTGGAAGACTTTCAATATTAAGAAAGATTCTCTGCTATTACTATAACCATTTGACTGCAGAGAATCATAGGATGATCTCTTTTTAAATGTGTCTCAAGTTCCAGCATTTGCAAAACCATAACCAGGCCAGTTCACAAATCTAAGGGAGCTAGAAGCCTTGGAAGTAATCCCTTGTACATTCAACACAGTTCACGATCCTTTTATGCCTGTTTATTCATTTGTTCCTAGTTTTGCAATGGTAATGAAAACCAAACCCAAGCAAGCTTTATTAGATTTTTCATTGCAAGTATTTGCAACTGAAATGTGGTTAATTAAAATTAAAACAAAAAAATATACCTTGCAGAGCATGTTCACTATGGAAAACTATTTATGCATATTTTTCCCTTGATCTCTTTGGCAAGGTCCATGTTAAATCAGGACTTCAGAAGATGCAATTGAAATCCTTTAGGAAAAAAACACAAATTGGAAACATGCTTGAAATTTTCATCATATTGTGGATAAGAGAGATCAATTCTAAATGAAAATTTAAGACATTTGTTTATTCTCCCAACCCAGAATCTACTTTAGCTAACTGATACATGAAACCTGCATAAAAAGTTCCTTATCAGGAACCAAGAGCAGATGACACTGTGCTACTGCCACAATAATACTGTTTATTCCTACAGAGATAGTACTTTCATAGCTAAAACAACATTAACATTTAACAATTAAACACAAAATTGCTTGCTACAAAGGAATCCTATTCTTTTTTCCTCACTGAAGGTGTGAGTTTTTATACTAGCATAAGTGA
The DNA here is from genome assembly GCF_000690535.1 of Cariama cristata. Lineage (NCBI taxonomy): Eukaryota > Metazoa > Chordata > Aves > Cariamiformes > Cariamidae > Cariama > Cariama cristata. The sequence continues at coordinate 156,590 of NW_009611067.1, read as the reverse complement.
GAACAGAAACTGGTCAAGTAACTGGCTGACAGCACATGAAGGAAAATAAATTGATCACAAGAAAGCTTATTTTAGCAAAATTGTGTATTCGTGTTTGTTACCTACTTAGCCCTTTATCTTATAAAATAAAGCTGTGTACATCCATACATGTCATCTTATTCTTATTGATGGAACATAATGAGATTAAATGACCACAGAAGATCTAATGCTAGTTTATACTTTGTAAAGGACAGCTACACTGCGAGATGATCAAGGCACAGCTCACAAAGTTAAAAGGTCATATTTTTTCTGTCCCCAAAGAGTGCAGAGCCCATTGGAACTAGCTGCACCTACAGAAACACATTGCTGTCACTTTGAAGAGAGTTTGCCTGCATGCACACAACACACCCAGTACTGCAGCACAGCTTCCCTGCAAGGAAAATGGCTTTGCCTTTAAAGGCACTTATCCCAAAATCAAAGCTCAAACTACTAGGGTGGCATACCTGCGATGTGGTGCTGGTGAATAAACCATCATTCTGGGGGAAAATATAAAAGCATAGCTTACCTATTTGCAAAGCTTTTGGGGGCAGCCATAATTTAAGTTTAAAACTAGTGATTTCTTGGAACAAAGGGAAGCATGACATGTTTTTGCCACGCCGTCTTGGCCAGCAGCTGTTGCCATCTCTTCCTTCTGTTCTCACCCAATGGACAATGTGTGACAAGTGAGGAGGCAGAAGTGCCACCAGCTGCCTGCTTAGCAGATCTGACAGCAATGTCAGTGGACATCACCAAGCCATTTGCATGGCCTTGCTTGGTCCTTGATTTCTCATTCAGGTTTTGGAACATCCAAAAGAGCTGCCAAAGGTCTATTTTAAAAAGCTCTCTGCTTCCTTTGTCCATTCAGGGAATTCATATGAGCCAGGCATCTTCTGAACCAAAAAAAAAAAATATTTATCTTCTCTTATTTTGGGGAAAAAAACTCCTATCAATTGTATATAGGCCTGATGCTGACAATATTCCACCCTCAAACCTCTCAAATTTAAGATTAATTACTCTCATTTTTGTTGCTTCAGATCCACAAGGACCGATGCATTTTCACTAACAAAAACGTTTTCTTGAAGCTAGAGATCTCTTTAGAAATCTTAAGATTTCTTCTATCGATGAAGCACCTTTAATACGGCATAGTAAATCCTGTCTCGTTGGCTGTGGTGCATTGTGGTTTTTTGTAAAGTAGGTAAAGTAGTTAGAAAACACCAGAAATAAATACATGAGCCCTCCAGAGTAGCACACTTAATTGGTGTGTTTTCACAGGCTGTGTAGGACAAGTACAAGTCATGTTTCAAGCTCAAACAAAAAGAGTGATTTAAAGTACTTTATCTTTTGATATCAAACTGGGATCACTTCATAGGAATATGATAATTTTGAAAAGAGACTGACTCATACTTTAATCTCTTTAAAGCAAATCACAAGAATGAAACTTTATGGCAGCATTTTAAAGCAATTTTAAGGGTACAACTAACAGAAAATACTAACATCTGTTAAAAACCTCCCAAAATTAAATGAAAACTTTAATTTACTGCACTTATAGTTACATATCTGCTCTTTCACACAGATGTAAAAATGTAGTAGACCTAATTATAATACTCTGGCAATTAATATGGGCTTTACTTATGGATGATACTTAACTATTTAAAAATTAATAGCATTATAACTTTCAAGAAAAGTGACAGGATCTCTGGAGGAGCACAGCATAATGGCAGCTCAATTTATTTTTAAATGTTTGGTTAGGGCTGATTCTTGGAAATAGACAGACTGTAAGCCCATAAAAATGCAATCCACCAGTGCAGGACTGAGGAATGAAATCCTTTATCACACCTAGAAATGCAACACTTGATTCAGAACAAATGCTTCTAAAGGTGCTATCATCTGCCCAGGAGGGTAAAAGAACAAAGAAAATCAGGGCTTACTCTCTGGAATCATGGAAGGTACCCTTATACCACTAGGTGGTTGGTTGTTTGGGGGTTTTTTTGGGTTGGTGGTGGTGGTGTGGTTTTCTGTTGTTGTTGTTTTAATATCTTACAAGTCACATTTACCCAGCAAGATTTCTGGAGGGGAATTACCTGCCTACAACATCTGTTCTTTAGTGTTTAGCTTCTATTTGGTTTAATAAATTTTCTCTCAGCTACTAAAAGTCAAGGTGCCATTTTAGGACATGACCATGCTAAAAAGAGAGCAAAGTGTACCAGGCAGCTTAGCTAAATCACTTGCTACTGTGTGATGCATCTGTTACAAGTTTTCTCCTGGACTGAGATAAGGTTGGATCTGATTCATCTACAGACGAATATCAGAAAGTTTAAATTGGAAGAAGGGATTAGAAAATTTCTTGGTTAACAGAAAAAATCCTTAGACCATTAAATGATGAACTGAAAATGAAATATGTCTCTTTGAATGACTTTCAGGTTTTACAGCAATCAGGATATCCTCCAAATAACAACCTTTCAGTGTCCCCTGTTTACTGGAGGAAGTTGCTATTGGCCAAAGACCTGTACCACAGACTACAGACCACATCACCTCCAGGAGTATGCCTTGGCTCTGCTGTCAGCATCTAACAAGGTCTCTGAGCTACTGCTGTTACAGGAGGCCTCCTCCTCCTCTCTTTGCAAGAGTGAGCCTCTCACTTGTACACAATTCAGGGAGTCCGGTTGCAAAAGTCCCACTTAAAAAGACTTCAGGAAGAACCATGGTCTGGGAGGAAAAGCTGTAAAAACCAACAAGCTTGGCTATCTCCACTTTGATATTTATCTCTATTACAGGACAGAAATCTCTCTGCTGATGTATTTGCAAACTCAGGAACATCCCTGTGCCCCACCATCCCACCCTGATGAGGATGAAGTATAAATCAGTGGGATGTAAGACAGGTTCTGAAATTAGCCTGTGACCATCTTATTTTACCAACTGTTAGAGCAGCACATCACCACCACCATCTCAATGCATGTGTTTTATCTGGCAGAAGATATAAAGACTGAGCTATTCTTCAAGGCATTTTCAGATGTGTTTATTGTTAGCTCCTGGGTTTCTTGCTTTTCCCCAAGAGTCTTCAGCTCTCAAGACTGAAGGAAATGCTTCGGGTGACTCACACCTGCACTTTACTAAAAAGCATGAAACCCTGTACTCTTGCAGCTCAAGCCACACTTTATTTGAAACAGACCTTTCCTAATAAGTTCCCAGAAAAAAATATTAGAATTGCAGAAAATGGAAAGCCTGTGCTCATCCCATTTCTGGATTTCATAACGTACCCTGGTGCTATCTTTTGGACTTCATTCCTAAAGACACTCCATTCAGAGCTCTGTACCAACCCCACCAAACCACTAAGCTGCATCGTCTCCAGGAAAGTGATGCAATTTTGTGCATGATGTACAGCTCCACAACATCACATTTCATTTTAAATATACGTATACTTTCTAAGAAATGTATTTTAAAATATATTTAAAACTTTGGTGTGATTCTCTTGAAGGTTAGTCATAATAAGGTAAGGAATGTATTTCTCCTAATACTGCCATAAAGATTCAATGAGCCACTGATCTATAGGTGCCTGGGAGGCAACAACCAGCAG
>NW_009611067.1:152575-152913 GCF_000690535.1 Cariama cristata | reverse complement strand
GAAGTATTCACACTGGTATGATCCCCTGAGAATTTACCTCTTAAGTTAGAGCTTAGATATGGAATCACAAAAAAAGAACTAGGCACTGCAGAAATAAGTTTCAAATTGAGGTGCAATTCTGCAACTTAAACAGCATTTACTAGACACAAGAATAAAGATTATTCCATGTAACTGATATAGAATCAGCCTCTCAGCAGGGGATATGTTAGCTCGTGAATCAGTAACAAAGCACTACCAGAGAAAGGTATTAGGGAATAATATTTGAGACTTCGTCTGAATAACAACATACCAAACAACACAATATTCCATCATCCTTCGCTGTTATGTTCATCACCAAT
>NW_009611067.1:148055-152550 GCF_000690535.1 Cariama cristata | reverse complement strand
TTCTGTAAATTTTATTTAGGTCTTTCTATCATGGACCACTCTGCAAAGTTTTTAAGTCATTTTTACAGTAACATAGCTCCATCACAGAGATAAGGAAAGGAACACCCTTGGTAGGGATTTAATTAGTATATGTGGTTCAGAAGAAAAATATTTGTAACAAAACCACCAACCACCCTACTTGTTCCTACTTTGAATTCTCTCTTTCATCATAACACACAGAATCATAACGGCAAAATTAGCAGGCACCAGCAAAATACCTTAGATTACTTTATTCTGCTTCTCTGGCAGCTTGCAGAACTCCTTCAAAACATACCCATAATCTGCTCTTGAATCACTGGATGATACAGCTACTTCTGGCAAGCTATTAAAGTCCTCATGAGCAGGAAGCTATCTCCAAAGAAGGCAACTCAAATTTAATTTAAAAAAACTCTTCACTCCAAAAATTTGGAGATTTCCACATTTACTGAAGTTGTTAATTGACACAATATATATTTTAAGCTATTTTAACATTTTCAAGATATTCAGTATTTGTGTGTTTGCTTTTACATACACAAGCCTTGGACTGCAAGTTGGCTGCTGGGCTCTGATAACACAACTCAGCTGCACAGATATCATCTGCTTCAGCACAGTTGTACAGGAAATGAAGATTTCTTTTCATATTGTGCTGAAGTTCATCTACAGACACTGGCTTTTGGCTGATCATTGACCAGAAAACTGCAGTGGCAGAGGTAGTCTCAGAGACAAAAGAAAAACCAAGGACTGAAAGTTACTGTAAATAAATTTAAGCTAACTGCACGACCCTGGAACCCTGTCGTTTTAGAAATCATCAATTGCTCATTAAACTCTATTAAATCACCATAGAAATATGTCTAAAGTTAAAAAAACCCCACACACCACAGATAAAAGTGTCTTCTTGCTTTAGATAAGATTTCTGCACAGTAGAGGAAAATGCCTTGACCAAACAAAAGAGATAGTACATGATTCAAATTACACCTCTACACAGAAATAATTTTAAAACCCCAAACTTATTTGTCCTAGCAGAATGACTTGCACTCCAGTGAACTGAAATCTAAGTTATAAAGCTCAATTTTATTATGAATCCTTTCTCTTTGCTACAGCTATGACTGTCTATTTATATACCCTACTTCTAAGCTATTACTTTTAAAACACAAGAATAAGTAAAGATATTTCATACTAGCTATTTTTCCATCAAGAAATGCTTCTAAAAAAAAAAACCCTCTTACCTTTGCATCTCACAACAAAGTCAGAAGGTTTTTCTGACTAATTTATTGATTATCACTTGCAGGGATCAAAGCCTAACGTATTTCCCAGAAATTGAACAATTGTGTTTTGATAGTAGTTAAGCATTTACAGGTATTTAGACAGCAATGTCTCAGAGGTGTTTATAAGTCTTTGTCATAACAGGGCAGAAAATACATGCATACAACTGTACAGATCACAATCTTGCTCTTACTTGCCTCATTCTTACCAGTGCATTTCCCATCTTTCTGCTCTTAAATCGTAAAATGCATATGTAGACCTACCACAAGCATAACTCGTTTTCACCCCAGCCTGACAATATTCAGCTGGGACACCTGTAGCCCCCCCACGCCCCTCTCCTGCATTTCAGGGCTGTGCTGTATGGCTGTGGGTTGGCAGCTCTGTCACACCACTACACTCTCCCCGAACAGTCACAAGTGGAGGGCAGGTTCCTAAAGCAAGGGACACCTGCACCATAAGACGTGTCCAGCAAGAGCCTGTGCTCAACATCTGTGAGCCCTGGAAAATCTGCTTATGTCTGGTAGCAACATCAGGTAAGAAAATCTGTCAAAGGGGGAATTACACTCCTTGGGAGTAAGGTTTATCACAGATATGTGACTTTTTCTTGAATATTTTGTTTTGAGGGCTGGTTGAACCTGGAAGATTATATGGTAATTGGAGAGCTAATACATAAAATTATACACGGGAAAACACTAGACAGGAAGCAACTGATTAGGAAGAGGACTTGGTGACCACCCCAAGCTTCAATGTTGTTCTTAACCTGGATTCAATTTTATTAAATGTTTTGGTTGTTTTTTTTTCTCTAGAAGATTCATCCCTGCGTTTCAGTGACCAGGTGACACTTCATGCTATTTATTTATTCTCATTACTGCAGTGCCTAAGCACCTCTGCCATGCTTCTTAACACATGTGAGGTTTCCTATGCTGGGTTGCTATACAAGGGGCAGATATTTGGGATAGCAATTCACCAGTTAAGAAGGGATCATCATACTGCTGTTACTGCCAAGAAATGCATCTTTCATTGAGTCCCACCAAGAGGTTTCAGAAAGCCTGTTTGCTTATTCCAGCTACACTAAGTCATCTAACACCACACCTTGCCTTCTCCAAAGGACTTTGTTTCTCTCAGATGCTCACAGCCACAACATTACTACCTTGAGACTAATGAAAATTTTCAGCCAGCAAAAACTTCCCAGAAGCAGACTGAATGCATTTTTTTTTCTTGACAGCTTGAAACTTTTACCCTCTCCTTCCTCATCCACAAGTTGTACTGCAAGAAAGACAATGGAATCTTTCTTCAGTGTCTGTGTAAAATTACTTTATCCATTTAAGCATTTTATGAACGAAATCATTTAGGAAGTCATTGTACTTTGCCTTTGGGTAAATAGGCTAGCAAACTTGAATGAATGTAATTACTTGCTTGTTAGTTATTCTTCAAGATGGATAAGGGTTTCTGGAAAAACATGATATTGTGTGGGAGAACAATGAGATCTACCCTTCATCTCTTCCATCACTTCCTACAGAACTTTCTCCCTGTTACTTTAATCTCAGGAACCACAGTTTTATTCCTCCAAGATTTCCCACCCATACAACCATGGCAGCAACAGTAAGCTCACCACAGCTAGCCCAGGCACAGTGGTAACTGTAATAACTACAGTGTCACCAAGCACCGCTCAAATTTTTTATAAGAGAGTTAGCAGCTATCAGTGTTGGGTACCCAAAGCAGTGCCTGACATTTCTGAATCAGCTCATCCAAACTACGAAAGCAGAGAAGCCCTTTTATCAAAGCATTTCAGCTGGGCTTCTCCAGAAAAGTAGAACACAAGTTATAATTGTTACTTGCAAGAAACCTACAAAACCCTAGCTAGAAAGCTCTTTAATAGGTCATTTTTTATAGAAACTATTTTATCTGGGCAAGCTGTTTATAAATATTCCTTCTATCTACTACTGAGGTTGTTAGATTATTTTTTTCTTGAAACAATTAAGCTCGATAGACGAATTAAAATCTAAATTAAAGAAACACACAAAAAACCCCAAAACAAAGCAACCTGATTTTGCTTAAATTAACATTTGCACTGGAAAAATATCTTTTCAACTTCTGTTTTAATCAAAAGCCATAAAACAAAATAAAAATAATTACAGCATTTTTTAAAAGTCTAATTCACTATTTTTTGTTTAGTTTATATGAAATTCAGACAACTCCTTATACTGAGCTATTGCGTAAGAGTTCAGTGAGCGCACTTATGGAAAAGGACAAAAAAATTGTGGTTTTATACAAAAATTGCACACTAAAGTATTTGAAGTTGGGTAAATCCTGACTTAATGCAGCAAACACTTGAGCATACATTTAAATTTCCTCACATGATCCCAATAAGACAAATTGTAAAAGTAAAGTAAATCTCATGTGTTTACAAAACTGTAGCTTTGGGCCCTTAACCACCCAAATGTGTATGCATGCTAAAATGACCACACAGTAAGCAAAAGTACAGGAAAGACCAAGGCCAGATCTAATCTCATGTACATGAACTATTATCAACCCTCAGTTAACACTGTTAACAATTATATTTGAATTTGCAACTCATTTTTTCTTAATGTACCAGTTTGAAACACACACGACTGGATTTGAGGCAACACCACAATGTAGTGGGAAGCATAAATGAAACAGTGAAAGCTGTTATGCATATCCTGTATTCCTAATGTTGCTTGCAGGAAACCAAACTAATATGTTAAATATCAACAGCACTTCAGCACATGACATCATCCCTCTCCCTCAAGACAAAGGCGAGCACACTTACATGACCCATATTGCTGTAGTTCACAGTTATGCATTGCCTAGCGGTGACCATGTTGGAACCAAACACATCCTTGTGCTCTTTACAGAAGAAAAGAAAAAGAAAACAAAGGTGAAAAAAGAAACTACTTTTGAACAAAGCAGCTTGTTGGAGTTAATGCCCCTTGTTATATTTCAGCAACTTGGTCAACAGACTTATTTGACCCATACAAATGTCTTTCAAAGCTGAACAGAAGGAATTAATGCAGAAACATCGGCATAACTGCATCTGTTGACAAATTTAAAGCAACAGGGAATGTATTTTAATTTCTTCTGTTCATTCCCAGTCAGGTTTAAAATTTCTCTTGCTTCTGAAAACAAAAGAAAGAAACACAGAACACCAATTAAAAGCAACTCTACCAGTCTTTAAAAAAAGGTAGCACTCTTT
>NW_009611067.1:136427-148038 GCF_000690535.1 Cariama cristata | reverse complement strand
ATGTGTACACTCTTTGTAAAGAATTTACATATGCAAGAAATTCTGTGGCTGGTTATGATTAAGTTGCTTGGCCTAGCATCAACACTGTATTTTTAATAAGGAAGAAGAAATAAACTTCTATAGACAGAAAGGACCAAATCTGAGACACAGATTTATAAAACACAGAGCAACTGGAAAGCTACCATATAGCAAGTAGCCAAGGACCACCAGTAACAAAAGTCTTCAGGTGGAGCAAAGCCAAAGCACCTTCTACAAAGCACAAGATGTACCATCTCACTGTTTACTTGAACCTTTTCACCTCCAGTCCACCCAAAATCAGGAGAGTAGGAAGATTATCAAAACAGGACTAGCTTTTCACCTTCATCTGTACCTATGAATTGTCTGAAGACAAAACGATTAAGAATTTAGCTCAGAGTGCAAGTTTAATTTTTCTCAATATACACTGAATACTGAATCTTTGTACAGTACACTGAAGTATTGATTTAATGTGATCTAATTTAGTGTCATTAGACAACTCCTAGACCAGTTCACTGAACACAAATCCCACTTTTAATACGCGAAAGGTTCCAGAATTGTTGGGAAAATGCACTGAACAAAGAAAGTGGCTCCCTTGGAAGTGAGAAGTTCAGCTGACAGATTTTAATAGCGCCCATTGTTTCTAACTGCTGGCTGCATTTTGTCAGTGAAAGTGAATGCTTTGAAGATGGACAACAAAAATAGGAGTTTTTATTGTCTGGTTAGCATAATTACTTTTACTGTCTGCAGTAACCATGAATCTGTTGGTGGTTGGTCAAGCTCTGAAAGGAAGTGAGCACAAGAAAGTGGGTTAATTTATTACCTTCTTGAATTTCCTTCTTGTATACTACAAAACAATCATAATAGTGCTATCTTGCTTCTTGTTTAGTATAAAGCCACTTAAAAATATCGGTCGTAAATAGCAAACTATTGTTTATAAATTGAGTATTGATATAAATGGTAAAATGAAATATGCCAGAGAAACATGGAGAAAAAATGTGTTTCAGTTACATATTAAAGAGGTGCTATGTTTTCAGGCATAGGCCTTCCAGGATCATGTTTTTAGAAGCGCTGTCACTGTAGCTTGTAGTTCAAAATGTCTACTTTCCAACTGGCACCTCAAAAAGTTCACAAATACTCTGACTTAGAGCAAACCAAACTGAGGAATATTTGTCCTCCTACAGATGCCCTGAAAGAAATAACCTAAATCCTTTATTTGGCCTAGAAACATGATAATGCATATAAGACAGTTTCCAGAAAGTGTTCTTTCAACTTCCCTGGGTCTAAAAGCTCTTTTTAATCCTACTATCTCTCCAGTGCACCAGGAGGTGGAAGCAGACCAGCCTTTTGGCTAGAACAACAATTATTCCTATTTATGGAACACCAACAGCATACATGGTGCTTAATGATGTCATGGCAATAACTTTGAGTATAGGAAATAAGTTGATCAAGATCTAGCCATAAAAAGCTGGTTGGAAGACAAGACTGCCCCAGCTTAATCAGCTTTTATGCCATAATGTTACTCATTCTTTGCTGAAGACTACAATACCAGCTAGAGAGCACAAAGATTCTTCTTGTTTTCACTTTTTTTTTTCCTCTTTGTTTCTAATGTTGGTGTGTTGTTTTTTTTTTTTCTTTTAAACAAACTGCTCTTTCTTCTAAATCTTCAAGTAATGTAACAACTTTTTCCTCCTCCTCTGGTTTAACTTTAGAATGGATATCAGCCAAAAAACACCACCAGCTGTGGGGTATTGATTTCTTCAAAACTCTTCCTGGCACAACCAAGCTCCAGGACCCCCCCAAAAAAATAATCTCCTCTTACATTAAGCTGTGGCATTGCATGTTCAGCACACACCACTAACCCTGCCAAACTGCTGAGCAACAGCCTTCGTACTGCAAAGGGCTGCTACTTCCCTTCCCAAGGTGCCAGGGAGTTCATACAAGTCAGCAGCTGTGCATCCTCATTCATGCTGGATTCAGCTCTTTTTCTTTTGGAATAAAAGTCTGCTTTAGTCTAACATTTTAATAAAGTACATATCTTCCCCAAAGTTAATTACTGAATGGAAATATTGTTTCTCCGCACCCCTCAGTGGGTATCGACCTCAGCTGAACCTTTTATGACTCACAGTTTTTCCAGGAAGCTAACAAGAGACAACAATACAAATCATCCACTATGGCTTTTTCTCAAGTCCATGGAGTGGTACATAGTATTACCCACCCTTCTAAGCAAAAGATGCTTTAGTAGTTGCACTTGGTTTTGAGCTACATCTTACACCCAGACTTACAAACAATTGTTAAGAGAACAGTAGCAACAAGACACCAACAATTCAGCACGGCTCTCTCCTCTCCCTGCTGCTTTCGCCAGGTTGGCTCTCACATCCGCATTTGGAGCGGTAACCTTGCTACAAGCACTCCCTGAACTGTTGAAAAGCACACCAAGAAACAGATGCCAGCCTTATCCCACCATTGTCCTCACGTTTGAGAGTTAGAAGTGATAAGGCCCTACATAGTCTGAGACCTGTTTGCCTGCAAATTACTTCTATTATGCGTTACTGCCTCAGGTACAGTCTACCAACAGGCTTTAGTTATCAACTACCTGGGATAAAACAGAAGGTACTACTGGTAAGCTATTTCCTAAGTGGGCCTTGTACCAAACTACCCTTGGTGGTCCATCATGTTCTAAGTCTGTCAATCATCAACACTCCATCACTCCTGTAAACCGTATTGTAGTGACCTGGAAAACTAAAAGCTTCCAAGTCATTCATTCAATCATTCATATCTCATAGCTGCAGTGAAGTCTGCAACAATCAACTTTACTAGTATCCACTACTTCAACTTGTCTTATAAAGACAACTTATTAAGAATGAATAATGAAGCCTAGTTTATACTGTTCCCCTCTAGTACCGTATTTCTCCTGGCTTTCAAGATACTTATAGCCTTGATCGTGTAAACACAAACACACACGTATGTGCTTAGCATTAAATATGAGAATAAGTCATATACATACATATATATAGGATCATGGCTCAAGTTGGGTATGGAACACTCATCCAAATTGTATTGATGGGGGTTGTCCACCATAACATGAGTTATGCACTCATGCTCTCCAGAAATTCCCACAGCCCCAGCTGGGCACACAATGGTGAACTTTACTTGTTTACAGTTCTCAGAAGATTTGTCCATCCCAATCCTATGCTCAATAAGACAACATCTCTTACAAATGTGATTTGTCAAAAAACATCCCAACCCTAGTTTGAGCTTCAAAACATCTAGGGAGGTTTTCCCACAGAGCGTACTCTCAGGGAGTTGTTTCTGTTCCATTTATGGCCACTTAATCTTATTGTGACAGACTAAAAAACAAACAGCAAAAAAAATAATCTTTAGCATACCTGGAAAACAGACCCATTACACTAGGAAATTTTAATATTCACCCAGGGAAGTGAAAGCAAACAAAACAAGAGGCTAAAAGCAAACATCTAAGACTGGATGTACTGTGATGCAAAAGTTATTTTGTCATTTTATAAGATTCTTTGTCATTTTATAAGATTCTCCCCTCCCCTAATTTGTGGCAATTCACTACAGCCATAAAATGGCCATAAATCAAACATATGCAGGGAACATTGAAGAACACTAAAATCAACACTATGAAAACTAAATGCCCAGTGATAATTTCTAAACTGGAAAGAGATGCAGTCATTTAAAACGTCTTATACAAGACGGGGAGTTCACCAGATAAGGAAGACCCCCCTGCAGTTAAGGAGATTTGCTGGGTTTACTGCATTAACTGTACTGTTTAAGTAGTGCCCTTATGCCATTAAACTTAAAGTGGTGTCAGTGTTTCCATCTATGCTTTAATTTAACATTTTATAACTACTATTAAAACAAAATACTTCAGGTTGGACCTGGACTAACAAGTTTCTTTTTTGTTTGAGGTTTTGGGTTTGTTTTTTTTTTTTCAATGCTTATGTTAGCTTGGCTGCATATATTCCAAGGCAGTACAAAATAATTTATTTCAACTGAGTTTTTCTTCCTTTCTTTTCCTTTTAATACTCAGACATTTATGAGTTTTAATTTGAATGTTTACAGTCATCTCCCTTTTTTCTGCTGAAAAAGGATGAATTGCCATTAGCATGCAATGCTGTATGATTTCAGCCTTTTGAAATAGCTTGTAGTCTGATCTTTTCCAACAACAAGCTCTTATGTTAATTTTTAAGCTTAGGTATCCAGGACAAAAGCTTTCACACTTCTCCCATCCCTGTAATTGCTCAGCACCTTTGAAAAATCAGGCCACTTTCACCGAGATGTCCAAATATAGTTTTAGATACTTAACTTTAGGAACTCAGATCTTTTAAAAAATGAGGTCCAAATGATTAAACTATGTCTCATTACCTTTGACATTCATAATTAAATAAATATTAAAATAGAAGATTGTTTGTATTTCTTTCTGGCAATACTCTGTTCTGAATATGTTTTCTTATTTGCAATATTTTATAGCTTTAATACCTAGACAGCTTGCCCTCAGTGTCTAAAATACAGTGGTTCATTCCAGCAGGTCTGCAAGCTAAAAAGCACCGTTCTGCCACCTTTCTGATACAAATGACAGCATTATAAGTGCTTGAAATGGCTCAGCAGGAGCTGCAGAGGCAATATTCCAGCAGGTGCACTAATTTGCTGAAACACAAGGCAAATTGCCCCCATAGCACAACAGGAAATGATAGGAACAGGAAACCTCAGTCATGAAAAGCTACAGTTTGGCAACATCTTTCTTCTTTGTGAAGCAAACATCCCTTTTCCTACTCTGCATTTTGCTCTGCAGGAGCCAGAGCACTGTTTCTAACAAGGTGTGATACTACTGATCAGATGATGGATGGTACCTTGTCCTGTTCAGAGTCCCAAGAAGTCTGGAGGCATACCTTCCTTTCTTTTTCTTTCCTCACATTAAGTCATAGCTCACACTTTGGACAGCTCAAGTGACACAATCATGATCAAACTAAGACTAAATGTGTCTTGCTCAACATCACCAGGACAAGAAAAATACCTACAGTTCAATAGCTGGGCAGCAAAAGAGTGACCATTCAGGATTATGGAATCAACTACACATGATAAGAAATGCATAACCATTGAATTTTTTTTTTTTTTTTTTTTTTTTTAAATCCCACAACAATTCTCTGCAGTTACTGCCACTGTTAGGATAATTCCAACAAAGATCATTCTATGGGTACACGCTGGTAAAGAGCAGTACAATGCCCACAGAGTCATCTGTAAAATGCAATCCCTAATACATAGCAGATGAAGGAAAAATTACATTTTTCCCTCCTGCTTTGGATCTACTTGCGGTTAGTCTGGAAGTCTCAACCCAATTTTCCTAACTGACATTACATTACTCTGCAGTTATGCATTTGCACTTTAATGTTTATCTTGTAAATCTTGAGCCATACGCTTTGGTCATGTCTGTGGAATATGTGATGTAATCTCACTAGATGTGTGTAATTAGAAAGATATAATCAAAAACCATAACCCAAAGGAGAATCTTTTCTTTTCCACACTTTAAATTCACAAGCAATGTTGAAAACAGCTTGTAATTTAATCTCTGTATGCAGCAGATCACTGAAGTATACAGTGCATAAACTTGTTTCTTGAGGAAAAAAAAGAGTTAGAAAAATGGTTCACAATATTCTTCAGTATCTACAGCATGCAGAGAACCACCATACATGAGCAGGTTCTGCAGAAATAGATTGCAGTTCCCCTTGTACTTCTACAGAGCCTGAAGGAACATGTCTACCTCTTATTACTATTACTCAAGAACAAAGTACTTAAGTTTGCTTTCATCTCCAGTTCAACACAACACCACAAAACTAGGGTTAAAGACTTCTTTCCCATTGTAATTACAAGATTAAAATATCATTAAAATATGCAGCAGTCTCAGTTGCTGATAATTGCTGTAACTAATAGTAAAGAGACTAAACGAAAGGGAAAAAAGTTTGGTCCGGGTATCAGGAAAGAATTCCTAAGGGTAAGATCTGCAGTGCACAACCCCAACAACCCTGAAGGCTACACCGGCAACTCGCTCTGAGCTGGGCCTAATTTGCATATAAATTTATAGCAAGTTTTCATCAGAGATAAATGTGCAAGGCTTTATTTATTTATGCTGTTAAACATACACAATGCTCTTCAAAAATACACAGGAAGACAAAATAGAGCTCAAGAGCTTCAAAGGAAATCTTTATCAGTAGAAAGACTGGCACTGCTGCTCTGAAACCAGCTTCTTAATGTTCAACTTTATCTACAATGAGGCCACCCGCAGCACAGAAGGTGCTGGAGCGGTGCGTGAGGGCAGCCTGCAGAATTTGTTCAAGTCCCTACTTCCAAGGAGGCTTGCACAAACGGCAGCCATCACATGCAGGCAACAAGGATAGATTTAACCCTCATTTAAAAATATTGTTTGAAATTGATTTTAATGAGAAATATCCTTTTTTCTTTCTAAGCAATTCCAGAGAAGCATTTCTTTCAAACAGAAAAAAGTGAGTTCACTGAAAACAAGAGGAACTACACTGACTGAAATACATTTCAACTTTGAAAATATCAGAAGTTTCACAATTTACCAAATCTTTTCTTCCAAGTTTTAATTTCTGGCTGACACTCAGTCATGGAGAAGAGTGCAAAATATGTGTAAATATGAATACACACCCTTTTGCCCAGTGGAGCCTGATGGGTTACCTTGAGCTATTCCTCTGTTCCCAAAGGTGGCAGGTCAGGGACCTGCCTGGCAGCATCCAGCTAAGCTGGATCTGGGAATCAACTGCACCAGTAGCAGACATAGCCAGCAGACTATTCCTCCTCCCAAGAATACAGCCATCACATCTTTTGCAATCCAGCAGCATCAAAACCAAATTAACCACAAATAGTTTTCTAATAATGCTTATCCACATCCCGCACAACACAAGGCAAATGTGTGCATGGGACATTTTAAAATCTGTGTACAACAGTTCTAGCCCTTACTTTAAGGTTCCTGAAGAAAAATAAGTTTTCTAAGCAGCTGAATTAGTTAACTCTTTGCTTTGACTGTGAATTGCATCATCCCCTTTTAGGAGTGACACAGTCACTTTAAAAAAGTGTCATATGAGGTGTTTTACAACACATTAATACCCGCTTCTCAACTACCAGTCATTTTATTAAATTCTCAGCATATTCTCACTTTGGAGCCATCCAGATAATATAGACAGTAACATTAACAGCAATAAAGACATTGCTAGATGTAATGTAGTATCTAATTAACAGTGATCTCAGTAGGGTAAGGCCAGAGAGGACAACTGAATAAAAGTCATCTGCATTATTTAAAGTTATTGGAATATACAATTAATGGCAGCAGCACCAGTTTTAATTAAAACTTAGAAGTGGTGATCCAAATTGGCTAAATCTGACACAGAATTAATGGTCTTGATCAGGTTTAAAGCACTTAGTTGATCTCTAGCCATCCTTTTCTTGTCTTTTCCACTTATTTAATGTCTATTGAAGCCCACTGTCTCCTGTTGGAGCAGCACACTTTCCTTGCTGCCATGGTCTTCACCAACCACCTAAATTCAGTACTGTGAGAACAGAGTTCACGAGGTCTTCTGCCAGCTTTTACACTTGCTCCCTTTTGTGTTGGCCAACTGATAAAACGGGGATAAGGGTTAGCACTTCTGTGAGTTGCTTGTTTAAGATGCACTGCGCATTGTCAGGACAAGCAGAAGGCAGCAAGTTCTACGGCTGGCAAGCTCTCAGGATTTTCAAGAAATAAAATGGTTGCATAGGAGCCCAACATTGAATGAAATTAAGCCATTTGTTAACATATGCCTCTATTTTAATCTCATGTTCTTTTTCAATGCCAAAACAGTGCTTTTACTCCAAACTGTAATACAAACCACTCTGTTTCTAAGTTTGCTATATGCTGCCTCAAGGGTGCTTTCCAGATACTGTCACCTGTTTCTCTCATCTTTATTGTAACATACAATGGCAGAGAGGAATGTTTTCTATATTAGTATGGGGGGAGTGTTTCTCCAAGTTCACAAGTTTCCATGGTTGTAGATGTTGATCTACTTTCACCAAAGCCTTCCCAAGCTACTGAATATTGTAATCTGCTCTCAAGCAAGAATTCAAATTGAATTATTATTGATACACACTTCTTTCTTTACTCCATTCTAAAGAGGTATTTTGTTCCTCTTTTCCAGAATAGCACTTCCCCCTTAACTTGTGAATCATTTCAGGTCTCATCTTCAGTCTCTCACAGCATGTCGGTTCCAATGCTCTGTTTTAATGAAAGACTTGGCAAGCCTGTACAGTCTTTTTTACCTGTATTTTTTAAATTAATTTAGTGTCTTCTCATGCAGTACATTCCGTTATAGCTCACATCAAGATAACACTTCGGCCATACGTGAATAAAAGCCTCTCCCCTCCCTGACACAGCCAATCCAAACATGGGCAACCACTCCCAGGAAGCCACTGCTAATAACATCTTTCCTCAATTTCCTTTTGTATTTTTTCTTTTTCATTCATTCTCCTGAACAGGATATTGAAAGGTTTTTGAACTCTATAAAGATCATTGCATTAACAGACAGCAAATCCTTCCCTCAACCTTAATAAGACCCTTTCTCACTTCTCACAGTCTCAGACTTCAGAATAAGTTCTTTAGCTAATTAAAAGCTTCTTGCAGAGAGACTCTTTCAAAAATATCCTTACCAAAGTTTTTACATCCATTTCCACTCCAAAACTTTATTTATTTAGTCACTGACAAATAGGTTTTGTTCACTACTTTGCTTTTCATTTCTTCATTCCCCAAGTAGACATCCATTGCACATCACTCTTTCAACACACGCATAACCCTAACTCACCACTCCATTGTCAGAGGCCAAAAATCAGTATTGGCCAAATTAGTTAGTCAAGTAAGTATGACAAAGTATCAGCTAGAAATGCTTCATCATCATGGCTGTTCATTTGAACATCTCCTACCTAATGTTGTCAGTGGGAACTGTTATTTTTAATGGTAACTTACTAAATAGGCATTGTCAACATACTATATATTTCATTTGAAAGATGTTTTCCCACACAACACGTGCCATGATTTCCTTAAGTGTTGGGTTGAAATTGAGTTGGAATATTTCTGATATTGCATTGTTTTTCCTCATTTTCAGCAGCTGCTGCTTGATATTTAGTAGGTTCTAAGTTTTACACAATCTGTCAAACAACTGAATGCAATGCATTATTTACAAGACTAACTTTTTGCTTGACTCTTCTACCTGATCTTGTTTAGAAATTGAAACTCAATTTGTATATAGAAAAAACTTTTAAAATGTCTTGATTTGTTAAAATGCTTTATTTAAAAGTACAACAAAACAAGTGTGGCTGTATTTAGTGAACTGGAAAAAATGTTTAGATCAACTGAACAAAATTTTTACTTAGGAATTGGAAGAGAGGCTTTTCCTAGTTTTACAGGCTCAAACTGGTTTCTAAACGGGGTACACACTATTTAACTGAGCTAATCTAGGCAAAATTAATGAAGTATTCTTTCCACAACTGCCAATATTAATCAAAGACTGACATTACTTTAACAAAGCCTGATGTCTAGATAATAAATCACCTCAGTTCAGCTTTCTGTAAGACTTTTTTCAGCAAAATCTAACTCCTATAATTTTAAGTTACATTTTTGTTTCCTCATCCTTTCATACAGTGAAGTCCATAAACATACTGATAGAGGGGAAAACCCAAGAAGTTGGGAAGAGGAGTTTGAAAAAGTATAGTCAGCAAAAAAAGTTAAATTTTACTAGTCATTTCATGTTTTTAATTATTTGCTGTGTTTTAATTTTATGCCAATAGCTATCAGCTTTAATGCTGAAATTGAGCCCTGTCAAACTAGGACTTTGTTTAAACTTTTAAAAACTTTGATGTTTTAACGCTTACAAAAAAATAAAAAAGAAAGCAGATTTCTAAGCACTCAAATAGGCAAAGTGAGAGGCCAGAGCTCCAGGTAGCATCAGGGCTCAGCTTCTGCCAACAACTGTGGCCTCAAGGACTGAAAAGCTAATGCCAAATATCACACTCCCAAGGTCCACTGTGATATTCCTCCTTTCTAAGTCTTTCACTGACATACTTTAAGCCAGTATCAGGTTTGACTCGCACACACCAAAAGTTGTGTAGCAGATGAAACGTGAGGAAATGATCTCATTCTGAATCCAGCAGATCTTTTATTGCCTAATCATGGATGTGGGAATTTCCTGCTGCTTCTGTAACAGAGTTTTTCTGGGGCACTCTCAAGACCACATTACAAAACAGACAACCAAGTCCAGAATTGTCAAACCACAGCAGGGTGGTGTGCCAGAGTTCACAGATGCCTAATGAATAATTTGCTGAAGAAACACTTCATCATATAGAAGATAACGCCCAAAACATTTTGGAAAATCTGTTGCCTACAGCAGTCCCAGACTCAGCCCATATCTGATGTTACTGTTACATTACAAACTTATGTCCCATGTTCAGATCTCTAATCAAAGGACAACAGCAAGTGAATTGCCCTCTAGACGGTACACAAAACATCCCCTTCAGAACTGATATCCAATCCCTCCAACTACCTCTAAGAACACAATTATCTCCAAGCAATATATTATTTCTGAGAATTGCTCATATCAAAGCACATAGCTACTAAATTAAACTACCAGCATCCCTCAAATAAAATGAAAGCTCAGAACATCAATTTCCGCCTCATAATCCTTTGAGACATTTATAATGACAAACTGCCACAATGCAACCATGTGAAAATATGTTCAGTCTTCTTCCATCCCTGTATAGTACAGGTGTATGGTTCCTAAAAGTCAAATTAAAAGCAGTATTTTTGTCTTCTCTACTTGTTATCTCTTTTTAAAGAACAAAACCTGATCTGAGGCTTACATCCAAGTTTAAATTTAAATAGCTCTACTTTTGATGCATATATTGGGAAAATTCTTCATTCCCTGTAGAACTGGGCTATTTGCCATCAACTTTGTCACTTACAAGCTTAGTACGTCCCTTGCTCAGACCATATAGCCAAACCCCACTTTTGTAACCATTCCTGTGTCCAGCAGTAGTTTAACAGCTTACCAATAAGCCTGAAGATGAACAAAAAAGTTATAAAGCAAACAACAGAAAGGAAAAGAGTATCTGCATAAATAGTGAGCAGCACATAATCATTTTGTGTTTTCCTAGTCACCTGCCTCTCATTATCCAAGCACAGCTTTTTTTTCGAACCCTAAAAGCAGCTACTTAGAGCAAAAAATACCATGTTTTACATTTGCTCATTCTTTCTTGCAAGATGAATACAATAGTCTGTATTGTACTAAAAAATAGCTTTATGCACTGCTTTGTTAGTAAAATGAAATCACAGTAAATGAATAAGAATCCCATTCTGAACTGACATGCTGAGAATATAAATTATGTTTTATAAAACCATTGTACATAACTAATCTAGATGGGCGCTGCTCGCATGAGCCATTAGACAACACTTTAAAAGCTGCAGTCTAGTTTAGTGGAGATAATTTTAATTGACTCAAGGGTGTATCTCAATGGTCCTGAAATTGTTAGGAAAATG
>NW_009611067.1:134012-136417 GCF_000690535.1 Cariama cristata | reverse complement strand
TCCCTCAGCTGTGGGGAGCAGAGTCAATGCAATCTAATAATGCTCTGGGTTTCCAACTGCTAGATGCATTTTGCGATTGGAAGTGATTGCATTGAGGATGTAGATGGGCCACATAAATGGAAGCTTTTATTGCTGGTTAGCATAATTACTGTGACCGTCTGCACTGTGTTTGCATCTGCTGGAGCTTGGTTAAGATTTTTGGAGAGTCACATAATGGGAGAACAGTTGTTTTCACAATGAGCTGTTTCCGTGGCTATTTTCATGAAATGCTGACTTTCACCTTCTTGGGGTTTTCTGCTTGTCTTCTAAAGAGGACAAAACACATGAAATGGGCAGGCTTCTAACACCCCACTACCTGAAGAGCCACATTAAACTGTTGTAAATCACTGATAAACAAAGAGCTCAAAAACAGTTAGAATGAGGCATCCCCCTATACTCCCAAACATTATCTGGGAATATAATTAAACAAGAAATAGGACATAAAAAAAATTCTCTTCCTTTCTAGTGACTCCCTAGCTTGGGACTACTTAGAAAGAGGTATCAAATCAGAAACCCCAAACTGGAAACGGCATTTGTAAATTAATCACCACCTTCTTCTCCTCCTCCATTTTTGAGGTGTTTGGGGTTTTGTTGTTGTTGTTTTGTTTGTTTTTTATTTGAAACCTTTCTTACTCCCACACTTCCTTCTCTTGCTCAATTTTGAGGCAATAAACAGCTCCTGGATTTTAAATAAACTCATGTCAGCGCAGCACTCCACATCTGATTTTCCTATTGAATTTAAAGGGGTTTTGTTATGTCATTCAGTTAAGCAAAGGTCTGCCCATTTTATACTATTGCCCATATTACTGCCATACACTCACTGGGAGTCACTACGAGTACATCATGCAGGGCTCCAGGTGCTATGCTGAAAGTTTTTCTTTCAACACAAGTCAGATCCAAAGTTTCAGCCCTAATCTTCAAAGCCTTCCTGAGGGTTGTCCTCAGCCACCTGTGAGATGGGCCCCTTCCTGCAATACTGCCTTCCCATGACAGCTCAGCTGCTCAGTGGGGTCATCCCACAGCTGAGATTCACAGCCATAGGAAATCATGCTCTCAGCAGCTGGTCTGCAACTGGGACACTTATGTGTGCAAGGGATTATTAGGTTGGGCTGCGATTCTTACCACTGTCAGAACAAAGACTAGGAACTCACACTTTCGCTTTGGCTTTTTCCACCTAGCTTTTGAAATAAATCGATAAGGAGGAGGACAGAAGGAATTAGAAATAGCAATTGCTTTAAC
This sequence comes from Cariama cristata, assembly GCF_000690535.1. Classification (NCBI taxonomy): domain Eukaryota; kingdom Metazoa; phylum Chordata; class Aves; order Cariamiformes; family Cariamidae; genus Cariama; species Cariama cristata. The sequence goes on along the minus strand of NW_009611067.1, from coordinate 135,139 downwards.
AGAGGATTTTTCATATGCTTTGAACTACAATAAGTACTACCAAGAGATTGTCTCAGCAGAAAGCCTCTCAGTGTGCGTATTGCATTGCCCTTTCCTTCAAGGGACGCGCATATAAGAATACATTTTGCCTTTGATTTAGCCTGATACCCAGAGAGAACATAAGCAACTAGCAGAGACCTCTGACAGGTTGTTGGCCTTGATCTAAGTGCCTGCAAAACAGATCAGACCTTATCGTGGCTGAACCAGACACCATCACTCCCCCAGAAGGACCTCAGGGCCCCGAAATGGCAGCCTCACTTGTTGAGCCAAATCGGATCTTTCAGCTTTGAGTCACACCACTGCTGGAACATGAATGGTGCTAAGCTAAAGCTACTTATCCAGTTCATTTGTAACCAAAGATTTTTAAGACCAACTAGTCCACCATTGCTAAAGATTTAATTGGTCTTGAAACAGCAAGACTACCGTAAATCAGGATGTAACAATTTCTTATTAGCCCCGGGAGACACAGCACCTACTTTCACAGCAGCAAGTAAGGGAACTTGGAAGCCTTTGATTGCATTAACACAGATCATTTCAAGAGAAACAAATATTCCACTCACCCTGAAGGTTGGGACACTTGCACAGCAGGTGTGCTACAGCTGGTGTGCTGCTGTTACCTTTGGCATGACAGATTAAACCATGCAGATCTAGTTTTCCAGTCTATGGGTCTAATATATTAAAAGGATTAATTTTTTTATGATACTAGGTTCCCATGCACACAATTGCAGTTCATTGAAAAATTAAAGCAACCATCCCAATTCATAACACAATCCCACTGTGTTTTCTGCCATGTTTAAAGAACAGAAAGGGAAGCATGAATTTAGTTTTCATTTCATTTCAGTTTTAGTTCACTTAGAACCAGATATTTATTGTCAGTCTTCTGTAAATGTGTAAAATTCCACTTCTACGCAGCAGACAAATCCTACTGATATCAATTTGGTTGAGCACCTCTGATGGCACCATTGGAGAACCCAGTTTCCATGGGCAGACATCTGACACATAACACAGCTCACAGCACAGGACAGCATCAGGGTACCTGCCCTGGCTGTCAGGCTCTGTGGGCACCAGTCCCACGCTGCTGGGGCAGC
>NW_009611067.1:104763-133981 GCF_000690535.1 Cariama cristata | reverse complement strand
GGCCCCCAGCCCCACGTTGCGGGGCCAGCCGAAGCAGAGCCCCTGTGCCTGCAGCTGGGACTCTCCACAACTGGATGCCTCTTTCAGCTCTTGTGACTAAAGTTAGCAGAACCCAGCATCTGTGGTTTCATATAAATTGAAATTTAAAAAAATATTGAAAAATGTGTATATTTTTCTGGGTTTTTTTCCCTGCACTGTGCTGACCAGTGATGGATGTTGGTCTGATATCAGGCAGGCTTCAATGTCACAGTTGCAATGACAGTGTTACCCAGCAGTAATTAAAGCTTGGGTTCACATATGTGACATAACTGTTTGGGTTTGTTTTTTTTTTGTTCCCCTTACTAAAACCAAGACATCAGTCTGAATGTTAGAGATGATTGTCATCAACTGCCAAAAAAAATAATTTCTACTTGGGTTTCTTCAAAGCTGCCTCAGAAAGAACTGTAAAAACAACTACCAAAATCCTAGAAAATTTCTTCTGGATTTACAGTAGCTCAACTGACCATTCTCATTGAGAAATTCTGGCATATTACTGTTTTTTCAATCTAGCCAGTCAAAAATGGCTGAAAATACACTGTAGTCCTGAGCTCTAGGATTTGGGATGCAATAAGCTGTACACGCCTCCCAACACATAGGCTACCAATGTAACAAGTAAAGCTTTTGTGTAAGAGCATGTAGTAAACATCAGTCTGTAACCTACCACAGTAAATGCTTTCTGAAAAACTAAAAGCTAAAACAGAGTATCTCTTGGGTACTAATTGCTCCACTTTCCACAGAGCTAGAAACACATTTTGCAGACAGTAATACACTTTTCAAGAATGTTTGGTGCATTAACCACAGAATTACATATAAATAGAGCTGACTAAAGCTTGCTTTTAGGTACCAGTACAAAGTGTGCCAGGAGGAGACAAAACGTACTTAAAGACCTATTCAAATTTTATTTGAAGAATAAAAATGAGCTTCAGTTAAGACTTTTTTCATTGCTACAATGCCAAATCCTTATTTGCAATATATAGAGCTAAAGTGAATAGAGGAATCTATCAGTTCAAATCCTGTTCCTTGGATACTCTATTATTATTAACTGCAATCTTTTAACTGAATATAAAATTACTGTCACTCAAGGTAATAAGTTCCAACCATGTAACTCAATAAATCTATCATCATTATTATCTTGCATTTTTTCCTCTTCCAATGCAATTGCACAATATTGGCTGCCATAAATTAATTGTTATTTTAATAGAGTAAGACCAATTTAATGAATTCAAATATGAAAAGGTCTAAATTGATTTTTTTCTCTTTTCTTATCCTGGACTACAAGCCCTGTCATAAAAGTACAGGTTCTTCAAAAATAATTGTTCAGGACCCAATTTAAAAGCTTCAGTGAGAACTTAATTTGATCTTCTATCTAGCCCCCAATTAAAAGAAATACACTATAAAAATAAGGTTGTTTCAAGATAGTGATGACAGCACTGAACTCAATATATTTATTTAAAACCATACAAAAGTAAGTTAAAAGCAAGATGTTCTTTCTAGATTTTTCTAAACAAGCGGCAATACCTCGCTGTACTAATCTTTATAATTATAAATTAAGATTTGGTTCATTTACAAAGTAATCACCTTTATGAAACAGAGTGGAAATCACTATTTTTGTTTTTGAAAGCATGTAAATAAGTGCCCAAGATTGTCTATTTCCAGCTTCACTTTGTATGGCTATTCACAGATCACTAATATTATATAGAGGCATTAATGTACAAGGAAGCTTGAAATGCTGAGTGTAACCATCCACCCAACAACTGGCCCAAGGTTCAAATAGAGGGCATCTAATGCTAAATACCACTTCTCCTAGTATGTCTTCTTCCAAAAAGTAAGCCTTTGCATAAGAAAAATCATTTATGAAAAGTAAAACAATTGATGTTAAAATGATCGATATTTCATTTAGTATGCACATAATGCATCACTGAATAATGCCTTAATGGCTGGAAATGAATCACATCCAGAAAATCTAAAACCAAATCCTGTAATAAATATTAGCCCACCTGTTAGGCAATCAACCAGAACATTTCTGACAAATCTTTTAATCATACACTTGAGTCAAAGCTGTGCTCTGTCACTTCAAGGGATAACCAGCAAAGTCTGAAGCTTGTGAGACCTCAGACAGGAATAGGCTTTTTGCACCATTATCTCAGAACTTTATATAAAAAAAATCCCATTGATAAATGCAGCCTTAGTTCAACTCTGCAGGATTGTGTGCAGCAGACAAGAGCCAAGTGTACTGAGCACTCTGGAAGTCAGGGCCTCCCGGGACTGACCTGGCAACGGTCAGGCCCCCAGCAAAACCTGCCTCCCTGCGCCAAGACGGGAGAACACACATCTGCTGCTCTTTCTTTGTACTCCCGGCATTACAGAGACAACCTGTTACATAGCCCTACACTCTAAATATATGTCTGTCTGATAACATGGTATGTAACACCTGCACATATACAGGTTAGCCATGCCCCTGCAATGCCTTCTTTAAAATTAAAGAAATAAAGATGAGTTCTTTTGTATTATAAATGGTCTCTGTCTGTAGTTGAGCTGCAGTACAAGTTTCAAGGTAAATTTTTTAGCTACATACTATGTCTATAAGCTGTAGCTTGTGGTTAAACACACTGTCTCCAGAAGGCCGGGATTGGATAATGATTATTGGATTTATTGGATTTAAGTATTCAAATCTCTGCACCTGAAAGCAACGCTTCCACTCTCTTGCTTAGCACCTACAGTCTGGATAACTTGAGAATATTTTTCTATTCCCATGCTCTATTCTGTGTTCATTACCAGCAAATTGATTCCAACTCAGAAATAAGAGCCAACTCGCTGCAATATCCAATACCAATATGGATAAGCTGAGTGCTCATCTAGCTACATGGTTATTTTGGGCATCCTACAGTGTTAATTTGGGGAGACAGGAAAAGAAGAAAGTATAGAAGTGGGAAAACAGCAAAAAGCAACAGTGTTTTCAAACATGAAATTTTGTTTTTTCCAACTGCACTCAGAATTATAGGTCAACATGAACACCATTAGCAATAAATACTAACACCTGTAATTGAATCCTCAGTAATTTTATAGCTCTTTTTGTCTGCTATTAAACAAACTATTAGATTCCTTTTTCTCATTATACCTTTTCTCCCTTCCTTCCTCAGAGTCTAGGATGGCTTGTAGTCTTCAAGACTAAACTCACAGTGACAGCAGGATGCTTGCACTTCTAAATATTTGTTTTTAAGTACAGATTTATCATTCACCTTTAGTTTAAATCATTGAGTCTTAACACCATCCAATGATTAGAGGAACCATTAGACAGCATTGTTCTAACGTGTTTATAGTATACCCCATTGCATCATATTGCTTTTTGACATTAAAATGAGATACAGTATTATCTTCTGGGTGATGTTCTTCCAGCTATATCAATCTTATCTTAGAAAACAAAAGTCAGAATTTCATTTCATGATGTACTACCTGATTCAGCCCATGCTGAAACCAGCTACCTGTAGATGCTGGCTGGAGGAGGTCACTACTCTTTCATGTTACATAGATTAGCTGCACAAGATGTTCAGAGAAACGTAACACATTTTTGTTGACTCTGCGCTTCTATATCTAAACAAGTTATACCAACTGCATCAGGTAGTTGAGGTAATGTATCAGAAAGCACGCAATGAGAAAAGAGAGAATTGATTATGTTAAACCATTCTACATTAGTTGCACAACTAGCATTTATCATGCAGGGAAGTCATTCATTGACCTATTAAAACATATTCTTATTATATGCACATTATTCCATTTGGTCTTTGGGGATGTTACCAAGGAACTGCGCCAGAACAGCCCAAATAACAAAACTCCCACCTCTTCTAATACTATAGTTTAAGATGGAAACTAGGGTATAAATTAGCTAAATATTAAAAAGTAAGAAATAAACCGAAGGGTGTCTCTTCACAATACTTTTGTTACACGGCAGAAGTTCTTCTAGGAATATGGTCTAGTCTGGCTATTCAAAGCCACCAACCACATGGTATATACTTATGCAGTTCTACTGGTATGCTGGATGGGCCTGTGGGGACAGAAAACCATCAGCTAGTTTTTCACTTGGCTAACTGCAGCACAATATCAGAAACAGACATACCTTTCTTTCTGAACCGCAACACATTACAATATGGGAGCTGCGCTTTTGTTAGGAAAGTGTTCCCTACATGACCTCAAGTACAGCATTCCCATTAGCTTAAGCTTGGGGCAGCCAAAGGGGAAAAATTTAAACCAAGCCATTCAGCTAGATGATGCAATAGGGAACACTTTAGAATGTTGTCCAAAAAGAAAATAATCCTAGAAACTTCCTTCTACATGGACCAGACTGATTTAATCACACAGGCCTTTATGAAAACCTCAAAACATAATGACATTTTTGCAAGAGTCTTCAGAGCTGACAAGTCTGCTAAAGACACATTGAATCTCATCCCTTTACTGAAGATGTCTCTATTTCCTGTATTCTTTTGATATGAAATAAACCCATTCGGACTAAAAGTATATTGCTGCTTTTTTAGCCAAAAATAAGAGATATTCTAATATTATACAATATCTCCAACTTTAAACTCAACACTGACTCATTGCAAAGTAGTGAAATTAGAAAACACTGTCTCAGCCATCTCTCCAAGATAACTCGCCAATAGCAGGAAAACTTTGCTGAAGTCATTTGCAGAAGATTCACTGCTAAGTTTTCCTGAAAGCAATCCTTCAATTACTGCATCTTTTAAACTTGCACTGCATAAAAAGGATGACCTGTGGGTGGCCCAGATACTGGTTTTGCATTCTAAGGCAAAAGCCTCACAAACTTATTCATGGGATGATTCACAACTTATTATACAATGTGTTTCACTAGCACTTTTCCACCCACTGTTGATTTCCTAAAGCTCATGAGGTAACCACAGCAATTACAGAGAAGTAATACACCACATTCCAGAAGTAACATAATATGTTTTAGCAACCTATACACAGAGGAGGAGTCAGCATCCTGTAAGCAGGCAGGTCTCAATGGACCACCAGTAATTCACATTAAAAAAAGTAAATAAAAGGAATTAATCCCTCCAAGATTTCAATTAAAGTGTGGACACTTTGCACAGGCAATGCCCACCACTCTCCCATGGAGAAGTGTGAAATTGCGTTACTCAGGAAGTTCGTACATTTTTGCAAACGAATCTTAACTAAGATGCTAGTGGCCTGTTAGAAACCAAGTCTTCCCCAAAGAGCAACCTACTAGAATCTCAAGTGAAATAAAACAAAACAATATTCTGGTACTTTAGAACAGCAAACTGAAAAGGCAAGTGAGGGCAGAGAGGAGAGGATGGGAAATTATCCAGGGCAACACTTAGTGCTTTAACATAGCTCTGCATTTCTTCCTCAAGGAAAACCCCTGGGAAGCTCTGAAAGGTCAGAGTCTTCCGCCGCCCACATCCGCTGGGCACCTCTGATGGGCTGTGGCCAGCACCGTGGGTGTAACGGTATAAGGCAAACGATACCGTGAAAGGGAAGACAAAAGCAGTGGCTATTGGGTTAATTAACATCCTTTTCCTTCTGTATAATGAGACAATAAAGCCCTTAATGCAAACATCTTTTCCTCTTGACTAGAGCTCTGCAAAAATAATAGCTCCAATGTTTTTAAAGTCAAATTCTCATCATGGACCAGGACACAATTTGAAGAATAAAAAAAATTACTGAGGTCACAAAAGCTAATGAGTTCTCCCAGCAAATGTTCAAAAATACTCTGTGCTACATATAAAATTTGTGAGAGATTATTCTGAAGTCCTCAAGTCTAAGTTAGCTCCAATGGCATGTAAACTCCATACAACGCAGAAGATGGGGCACGGGAAGACACTAGGTAAACCAGTGGAATCCGTCTCTCATTTAAATTCCCTAGAGTGAATCCATAAGACACCCCTACAATTTTTCCTGAGTGTTTTTATACTCATAGTCAAGGATATGCTGGAACCAACAAGAAAACAAAGATTTTGTGTCAATAGCTTCAGGTCGTCCTGCCGCTGAGAGTCTTTCAACATCAGAAGCTGATTTTGGTGCCTGAGCTATTTTTATCACTACTGCCAATCAACTGAAGGAGAAAGGTGATCTCATCTGATTGATTTTCATTGCCTACAGGCTAAAATCTCTTTCTTAACGGAGGTAGCAAACTTGTCATCACACAGCACTGTGTTTCCCTTACAGAAGTGTGCACACAGTAAAATGCTAGAAACATGTACAAGTCTCAGCCAGCAATTTCTCCAGAGGAAGAATATATATAATATTTTACTTTTATGCACCCTCCATAGCTGTCAAAAATCAGAAAATATGTTAACTCTTTCATTCTGTTATTCCTCCATAGTGTTTAACAATCCTTCCACCGTGCCAAGCTCCTAGATGAAAGTTTTGGGCCCAAATAATTAATTTCCCACTAGGTTTTAGTCTGCTGAAATAGAGGAAAAATAAAATTAATCCCAAAACAGCCTGTGTAAAAAATTTATATACTTTCAGCTTAATAGAAAACATAAATATAGTCAAACCTTTAAGAGAGATTAAAAAAACAAAAGCTTTGCTTCCTCTATATATACTTGGCTGTTTCACCTCTAACTAAAAGCAAATGTTGTTTTATTATTGCTACTTTTTAGATGGTTCTAATCCTTCCTACAGTACCTCAGTTTCCCCAAAAGAAACTCATTGGTCTCAAAAACAAAACAGCTGCTATTTCTATTGTCATGCTAAAGATAGGGCATTGTTTTCTCTTTGTTTGTAAGTCATTCTGGATTTTCATCATCATCTTTTCCTGCATGGAAGCTTTCATACTTTCAGTCACGTAACGCAATGAGTTATTTCTGCAACTGACACAAAAGCATGCAGGAAAAGTGATGAGATTTCAAGCAGCAAGTTCATGTCATTGATTGTCAGAGAGCAGTGTCCAAATGTGCATACTCAGAGGAAAACTTAGCCCTACAAACACCATCCATCCCAATGCTCCAGGGAATCCACTGATCAGTTGGGCTGGGATGAAGTTTCTTTCCTCTTTTGACCAGAGCTCTGTAAAGAGTAGATGGTTTTCAATGATGTATACATAATGATACCAAGATGCTTTTTTTTTTTTCCCTGAGCAGTTAATTTCACATCCAGCAACATGTGCAAGTAATTTAAAGTTGTTCCTTCTGATGCGAGATACCTCACACTTGTCTATACTGACTTTCATCTTCTGTCAAGCTGTTTGAGGTAGATACGACTGCATAGACGACAGCGACCTTAGGGCTGGGCAGAGAAAAGGAGTTCAGCATCTCCCCCATTACACAGCCCTGAGTACGCACTGGCACCCAGAGGTGCTAAAGGAGAAACTTTAACTTTCATTACCCTTCCCTTCCACATTAGGTGCAATCTCAGCCTTGTTGCTTGGTTTGGTTAGGTTCTCTTGAACTCCCTCAGAGTCTATATTAACACCAATTAAGCTAAATACTTGTCACCTATTTATTTTACAAATCTCAAAGTGATTAGTAAGTATATTAAGAATATTGTCTTTCTATAGAAGCTTCAAACAAACATTCCATTGCTGAAAGCAGATTCATTCCCATTCTAATCTCAAAACCCATCCACAGAAGTGCAATCAGAAGGAATAATGCAATTATGTTCACACATTTAGCAATGATGTAACTTCAGAATTCAAGTGTTCTGTTTCAACTTATCTAGCAACTGTAAGTGTAGAGGGATATGCCAGTCACACTCATGCCAGCAACTTACCCTATTAGGTTTCAACAACACAGTTCAAACGTTAGGACTCTAGCAGCTTGGGCTGCCAGAGGTGCTCCTGTGCTGATAGCTGAGACAAATTTGACCCTACTTTCAGCGTCTTTGTGCTATACTGCAGAAATGCAACTCCTGTGTAACTCTGCCCTTTTATAGACAGTAGTCATGGGAGTTATGGAATTTATCAAAGGTTTCCTGCTGTATCACCATTTAAGAATACAATGGCAGAACTGGACTATGTTGCCTAGCAATTCTTACTCTTCCTGCTTTCATGCTTACTATGGATAAATTAAACTTGGAGAAGATTTGAAAGGTTTGTCCAACATGTACTCCTATCTATACAAAACTTCTTGTTACAGTCAAAAGCAAGAGTGTGTAAAGCCAGGCAAGAACATGACTAGGACACAACGTGTTTTGAATATCCTAACTGGCATCTAGTCCCTTGAGAACCACTGCCACCAGGAACAGATGAGCTACTCTGTGCTGAGAAGGTATAACAAACATGGCAGTTTTCAGCAGCTCCCTGACACCTCCACCATCTGCTACCGCAAGATATTAGTGCAAAACAAAAGTCACAAGAGACTTGCGCTTGAAATACAGTGAAATGAAACTCATGTTAACAAAAATGGGGTGTAATAGCACAGATATGCACTGGGAAACATCCTTCAGTGGGTCTACCTATCTGATGGCCGTGGGTAACGCTTGTAAGGGCTAACCTCTCTTTCATAAACAAAAATATGGCTTTAAGGGCTGGATTTTCATTCTTGATATTTTCAAGGTTCATTAATCACTGCAGCACATGCAAGACAATTGTATGAGATGGATAATGGAAGATCAAAATGCAGGATCCATGCCTTACTGGAACTGATGAAACCAAGGTGGTTTGCCACAACATCCTGTAAGTGTACTTGTATTTCCTCTCCAGGTACTTTGTGGAAATTTCATTTCAGACAAACAGTATGACAAAACCATGTCAAGTAATTGCTATGACTGCTTGGAAAATAATGGAGAAGTTTTGGCACTCTCACTGCTCCTTACTGCTCTCGTCATTTTTCTAGCTTATTAGAAATCAATGTAAACCAAAATAAATCTGGGTGGCAGATGCTAACTGCCTCCAGAAGTATGTTTTGCTCCCTCTGTATTAAGACAGAAAAGGAACAAGGCAAAAGTCCAGTTTCCTTATGGTAACAACTGGGGAACTAGTTCCCCAACAGCTGGTTCTTAACAAGCTTTGCTTTCCACAAAGCATCTAAAAAATGAAAGAACTTTTGCAAGCAATCAAAAAGACACAAACTACACACAGACTTTGCAAAAAAACCATTCTTTTCAATCAATCCCTTGACTGTATGCAGGCCTTCCTGCAGCAAGGAAAAGAGCCCTGTCAAAAAATTAATTCCAACACCATTTGAACTTCAGCCAAGATGGTTATCTGGTCCATATTTTACCTCATGTTTGGGTTGCCTGACACAGCTAATCAAATCCATAACTTTGTTCTCTTCCCAGCCTCCTCACTGCCTCTCCCTGTTTCAGACAAAGACAATGTACAAAATACATTTCAGATGGAGTGGTTCAACATGGAAAACGTACAGCTCATCCAGAAGGAAAGATTTCAGATATGAAAAGGCTCCAAACCCCTACACATCAGGGATCTCTACGCTTTGTCACTTTTGCTTCATGGATACGCTCGTTATAGAGACGTAAGAAATTCACCTTCGATTTCATAACACGAAAGTTTCCTATCAATACTGCTTAATACTTACCATCACTGAGGAATAATCTCAGCATACATCAGTCTTGTGATAAGAAATATGAAAAGGCAATGTAACATTTTAATGATCTGGTAGGTGATTGAAAATTGGAAAACAATAGGTGTCACTGTTTATAGAAAGTCCATCTTGTCTTTAAACATCATTCAGATTCCTTCCTAAAAATTAAAAGGAATTGAAGTAGGAAATACTGTGTTCTTTATCTTATACTGCAAGTTTATTTTAAGAGAAAATTGTGGATTTCAGGTCTATTGTCACCATGATTTAGAACCTCACACTCCAGACAGCTACACTAATGGTTTAATTTGCAAAAACTTTACAGGAGCAACACAGGAGGCCTGGCAGCCCTGTGTTCTGAACCTCTCACCGATTTGTCATGGGTTTTAAGTCATCAGGTTCACCTCGTCTCAGAAAGCTTCAACCTATTACACATTTTAAACTGAAACATAAGACCATCCACTAGCCACTGCTTCTGGATGCTGAGAGGGGTTCTTGGCAGAAGATGTGTTCTTGTTTGTGCTCTGGCTTTGCAATCCAGAAGTGCTTGTGGTTGTTGCACCCTGCTTTTTGCTAATAGCAGTCAAGATACTTTAAGATAATAATAACGAAAATTTAACAGCAAAGAAATGGTGCAAATAAATGTTAGAAGACCACAGTGAAGGGCTGCATTTTGTTTAACTTATAGAGACTGAGATCTTTCAGTTGCCTTAAAACTTCTGATCTATTCAGAATAAAACAGGTAGCAAAGCCTCATACTTTCCCATCTATATAAGCTTGCAAGTCAGTTCAAACAACACTCTTCTCCAACAGAAATAGTATAGATGAGGAAAATCCTTGTTACCTACTAGCAGCCATGCAAAGCAAAAGCAAGCAATGATATCTAGATCTTCTCCCAGGGGAAACTATATTTTAGAAGGCTGATCCCTATAGCAGCCATACAAATTCATACATCCACACATACAGTTACAGTCCCACAGAGTTCTTCTCTTGCTTGAAGTGCATGCTGTTTCTAGTTTGTACAGCAGTGGCTATTTGGCTATATGACAGAAGTCACAAGCAATACCTTCACACAGGAGCTTGTTAATGCTTCACAATGAAATTCTCTCCATCAATCATAATTTCTTTCCAGTTGCTCTCCCTACTCTTCATACTTCTAAGCCATTCCAAGATCAAGGCACCTGAGCACCCATTGTCCACGTAGCTCTGGGATTTACAGAATCCCATGCACAGATGTGTTATAGCAGAATGCTCTAGTATTCCACTGTTAATAACCATATTCCACCTTCTGTCTCTCATTCTCTTACCTGCTCACACACTTGTGAACCTAAATTAAACTGTTATTGTGCTAAAAGTTAAAGAAATAAACTGTATTAAAACGTTCCCTGAATAAACCTCTGCCATATCAGTGAGGGAGACATACTAGGCCACACATAGCTCAAATATTTTCTATGATTCTGTTTGACCAGAAGGCATCCATTGCCTTGTGATAAAGTTCTGCAGTTGGACCCCATGGAAATATCTTGGCATTCCCCTGGAGTCATGAAATGCAGATGTAGTGGTTTGCACTAAGCTGATGCTTTGGAGATGTGCCATCACACAAACTCAACACATTAATAATCTGGTCACAATTTCCATTTAAACTGAATGACACTTAAAATGATACGTTCTTACATTTAAATTATAGATAGGTTTGGAAACATTTTAATCAGTAATTGATTTCTTACCCCACCCAAAAAAAAAGATGGTAAAATATTTCAGTTAATAGCAGGAACATATAAAGGAAAAAAGGCTTAGAAAATAATAATACTAAGCAACATAAAAAATGTTTAATAAATGGTCCAAACCTTGAGCTTACAGGATTCGGGGAAAAATACTGTCTGCACTTTGATTAAGTCAATGTTGGGGCACTCTGGCACATGTTGGTATTTGCTTATTTTCAGCACATGCTGCATACTTCCAGTGGATGCTTTCAAATGAAGTATTAAAAAAAGTAAAGTATCTCCCACTTGTTAAGAGTAACAAGTCTTACCACTTTCTTATTAATCATGAGAAATACTTTTTTCTATCAAAAATGAAAAACATATAATTGGATTATCACTAGAGATATATTAAATATAAAATCCTCCCAAGTGCAGTCATAAAAATGCAGCAATGGTGTCACTGTTTTGTGGTTGTTTTTTTTTCCAAAATACAGTATAGCAACCCATGTAATTACATACAAACCGTGTAAACAAGGATTGTAAACAAGTAGTACACCATCTAGTTATCTGGTTAGAATCTGCTGCTCCATCTCCAGTCTGACTATAAGGAATAATTATTAACATCTACCAGCCAGCTCAGTATTTGTAAGCACTAATGTTAAACTAGTGTTTGAAGGCAAACTGCCCATTCCTACCGAGGTAGGAAATTAAAGAAAAAACTTTGATTCAACAAAGTTAATGTTTCTAGGTGTGCTCAAAGTTTGGTCAGATTTGAGTAGGTTTGTGTAGGAAGAAATACAGCCTGGACTGTCAAAAGATCTTATGACTGGCATGATAAAAATAAGCTTTGTAAATAAAATATTGGGAAGAAGACTGTTTGTTCTAAAAGGATAAAGGATTTTATTTTGTCCAACCATCATTCTTAAATATGACTACATTATTATAAATGAAAGAAAACCTTAGCCTGAAGTGTGGAGAAGTTCACCTCAAAAGCTAGAATTTGGTGAAGTTATGAACTAGAATGAGCATCTCAGAGAAAAGTGCTAGGCAACGCTGGCAAATGGCACTATCACAGAGGCATCTGTAACACAGGTAGCCAGCCAAAAAGCATCCACCACCTGACCTCTGGCTGTAGCTTCATTTACCTTTCCTTATTAAGTGAGAGCTTAATATTCAGGAGACGCACACCATTGCTTAACTTCAGAGCACATTTCCTTCTTAACCTGACAGATCTTTGCTACATCCTACTTTGCAACAGAGCAGCCAAAATCATTACATAGCCTGACAAGCTGCCTTGTTGCAGCTTTTTGCTTGCTGAAGGGAAGGAGCAGTTGCAACAGGAAAGTTAACACATGCCATCACTGTACAGAAAGGAAGATACCATCACAGAACACCTATTCTCTTTTAGCACAGGTTCCCTTTCTGTCAGTCAGCTGAAGAAAACTCATTTCAAGCCACTTTTATTCCAAATTGGTGTTTTCTGCTGAATCTTTTCTAGCCTAACTTTCAAACTAATATTTACCTTGCAGTTCTCAATTCTGTAATCTATCCATAGCTAGAAGAACTCTTTTTTAATTTGTTAAAACTTTTGGAGGATCAAGACTTTTCTTTAGCAACCACTGCATAAACCCAAAAGGTCTACTGCTCACCTTCCAAAGCAGCTGGTTTCTGGTATTTGTTGGTTTGCAACATACTTGCAAAAGTTACTATGAAAATAGCATTTAAGGCAGTCTGGATTAATGCTGCTGTGGTTTCTGCAGCATTCCCTGTACTTATAAGCAAAATATTTCAAAACCTGCAATATATATACACACCATAGGTGATACTGTCTCTAATAATGCTGTGTTACTATCTTCTGCTAATGACTTTTTCAAGGCATGCTGGTTTATGCGATTAAACTAAACCCAAAAACAATGTTGCAAAAAATACACTTAGAAAGTGAAATAAAACTTGGAGTAATTATACACTTCAGCAAGGTTTATTACTGGATACCCTGAATGGAGGGTCAAAAGAGGAAAGGCGAGGGAGTTTTATCTTCAACATGAGCACCTCAGGCACAGTGTTCCACTTTAGCTCTGAAGAAGCTACCAGAAAATACAGCAATGAACAAGAAAGAGGAATGATTTCTTTTCTGTCCCAAAAGTCTTAGTGTCAGCTAGCCAATTTTTTTTTTTAATTACACAGTCATTGTGATGATCTCTTTTTCGCTTCTTAAAACAGCGTGCTCCTTTCCCAAAATGGTAGGAAATATAATAATAAAAAACCCCAAACAGTCATAATAGTCATCTATACCCTTCCCTTCTTGAATCACAAGGATAAAAGGGGCCTCACACACAGTAAGATGTCTCAGGCTCACCAACATGCCCCAAAGAAGCCACAGCCAAACTTTGGATCTCCTTTAAGAAAATTGTAAGGTAAATGAAGTAAAGTGATCAAATACACACTCTTGGAAAAAAAAAAAACACAGTTTTCTTATTCAAAATACTTTAAGTCCCAAGAGTGTACCACTGTATAATTCTTTACAGGTCACATCTTCCCTTAAGAGTCTATAAATATATGCTGCATTTTCAGAAGCAGAGAAAGGTGTGACACCACTGACATTTCAGATTCTGTTAAGAATGCACGTTTAGGCAGGGCCAGGATTAGCATATTACATTAGTGGTTAAGATCAGGAAATGGTCTGCACTTTGTACCAGCATTTTTCATTTGTCTGAATTTCTGAATGAAAACCCAAAGCACGTGGCATATGCTGCAAATTTATTTAGAATGCAAGATTTTTTTCAGAGCAAGGAGGTATATTCCAATCTCTCTATAGTTAAATGTGGATGTGAACAGAGGCTTAAACCAAAATGAGTGAGGAAAAAAATTACATAATTGACTATCACAGATTTATTTTCTGACCCAAGTCCTTGGTCAGAGAGCAAATTTTCTTCTGCATCATCCGTCAGCATTAGTATTTCTCCTATGCGGAACGACTCAGTCTGTGCACAAAATGGAACAAAAAAAAGCAAATACTTGTACCTAGTCCTTACAATTGATAAATGCCACTTACTGAGATCTCAGTATAGCTGTTTGATGGAAATATTAAAGTTACGTATAATTCATAACTGTAAAAACCTATGCCTTTAAGCATCTTTTCTACTTGCTTTCATTACTACTCTTTATGTTCTATGCTTTCCAAAATTCTGGGACTGCTGCTGCCTTGGAGACATGATTGGATCAAGTATAGCACTGTGCGATCATCACTTCAATATGAAATGAAACAACAGCCTGTGTATTTTACGCCTAAAGATCATTATTCTCATACTGACCTACATAAAACTGCGACCCAAGGAAAGAAAGTGCCTTCAGTGTAGCTCAAAACCAAACAAATTTATTTCATTAACTATTTTTCTACAGTCCTTGGACTTAATCTGCAGAAAACTAAATTAAGTGGATATAAAACCTATTCATGGCTCTCCAGTTCTCAAAAATTAGCTCCAAGAACTGATTTTATTTATTCCATGTAAAGAAAAGAAAATCAGTCTTGCCACCTGCAACAGCTCCCTCAGAAATAAATCTACACACAGAACGTAACACTATGTGACTCTTACAGAAGAGCTCGGACAGCACGCATAATCTAGTGATTCCTGTCATAAGACTGCAGTGACGTCGATTTTTCATACTGCAGTGACTTCAATAACCCAAAACATAGAGGACTGCACAGCATTATACTGGGAATACTGGTTAATACTTGAAGTAGTAGCAAAAGAAAAAGGAAAAAAGTGCTTACTAATCAGCTATAGGTCCATAGCATGAATTTCAAGGTATTATTTTACCAATTCACAAATGAGTTCTGCCTTCACATTTTCAACTCTGTTTTCTAAGTTGCCCCTAGGTTCCATGCTTAATGTGTTTTTACAATCACTGTGGCCTAGAACAAGAGCTATTTTGTAAACAGTACTGACATTAATCTTTGCTCTGTTTGGGTTTGCAATGAATTGCAGGATGGTTTCCGAAGGAAGCAATGGAACACAGCGTTTCATTGATCTCACAAGGGGACACCATATTTCCACAAAGGTGGTATGAAGAAACAAAGCCAATACCTTTCAAGCTGCATAAAAAGCAGTGTTTCTCAGGGTCAGAGTCAGTGCTGGCTCAGGCGCTTAACTGGGAGCCTACAAATGACCTCTTCCCAGTGCTTTTGTTTTCCAAGATGTCTTCAAGAGATTTGGGGTTTCAGCTGAAGTTTTATTTGCTTTCTGTTCATTAGTTGTGGCATTAAAAAAACGCACTACCTTATCAAGCACCAAAAGACTGAAACTTAATCATCGTTATGGCATTGTGTGGTCTAGTTCGAACAGCTGCCCTACCTCCTCAGTGCTCAAAGCAGGAGTCCAGCTGGCCTCTCCACCACCTTCTGCCTTCAAAATCATAATCCTGCAAAACTGTTCTAGATGAATCCCTGCACTAGAACAGGAGCCCCCAGTCACTCCAAGAGTACTCCACTGAATGGCACAGATCTAGGCAAGCAAAGGAGATGCATCCAAACATGAACCTTCTTATGGGATTTATAAATCAACCTCAGATTACTTAGGTCTATCACACAGTGATTTATCTCTTCAAGTGCTGAAATTTATTTTTAAAAGTAGAGCAAGTTCTATTATTACTCCAATGCAGTAGCAAAACATAAGAAATTATGACATTAAGAGTATTACATACGCATGAAGTGATCCTGCATGCTAGGATAACACTGTACATGATTTAGACTTGACATAAGGAAAAAATTCTTTACAATGAGGGTGGTGAAGCACTGGAACAGGTTGCCCAGAAAGGTGGTGGAAGACCCATCCCTGGAGGCATTCAAGGTCAGGCTGGATGGGGTTCTGAGCAACCTTATCTAGTTAGAGATGTCCCTGTTCACCGCAGGGGGGTTGGACTAGATGACCTCTAAAGGTCCCTTCCAGCTCAAATGATTCTATGATGGTCGGAATTAATTTTCCGACTGGAAGACAATATTATTACTAAAGTGTGACAGAAAAAAAATCAAATATGTTGATTTAAAAATCATGCAATGTCTTTGTGTAGCAGTAATGAGTGTGTTATCATAGCCCAAGAGAGACAAATACGCATTTTCAGTGTAACACAGAAAGAAACCTTTCCTGACTCAGGTGAGTAAATCAAGTGGGATTTTCAGAAACAGTCATTTGACTCTAAGCAAGACAAATTCTCAGGCAGAGCCACATGGCTTCACAACCTCAGACTCAGAAGAGTCTCTGAAGCTACTTCCTGTTTGTGTAGGAAACAATAACACCTGCTATTTTGGTCCACAACTTGCTTTCCTGAAGAGAAAGACCAAGTCTTCTCACCGAGAGTGGGACCAAAGCCTTTTTGCTAGTTCAATCAACCATGAAGAGCATGGCTTCTCCTTAGCTAGTCTGCACAGGCAACCTGATACCATTTACTGACCCATTTAATCCCAGCACAAAGGCTGTACGCAACTGCTATAAGGAGGTTTACATGGGAAAGAGGTAATGTTATCTAGTACAACATTCCCACCAACCAAGTAGATGATGGCTTGTGATAAGAGCAGCACAGGTACGGAGGGATGAATGGCATCCATGGGCTTCAGTTTCCAAAGGCTGAAACAGGAAAGGGGGCTAACTGCTGAGGATTAGGGATTGACTCAGGGAAAACTCAATGGAGAATCAGTCATGGAACTGCCTCTGTACAGACTGCCTATAGATTTTCCTGAACACCACAAAGTGCAGGCAAACGGGTGGTGTTGTTTCTACACAGTGCTACTCCCCAAAACAAAAAACCCCAAACAGACACATCCTGTATGGCATCACACACTCCCTTCTCTACCTTCCTGCACAGAGAGATGGACACCTCCTCACACCTATGTCCAGCACCCTTCAAGACAGTCACAATTTCTCCCTCAGTTCTTCCAGTGAAGCCATCTCATATCTCTACCTGCTACCCAAGCCTTCCTTTCGTCCCACATTCCTTTTGTCCTTCATTTCAGCATCCAGGTCAGGCATCTCATTGAGGCAAATAATCACTCCAGCCCCAAGCATCTGTTCCACACATCCCTGCTTCAGCAGAGTTCTCGGCTCCCACTTTTTCTGGTTACCATTTCCTCCTCTTCTGCCCACTCTTACATCCACAGCCAATCTCTCACTTCCCCTCTTCTTTCAGCAAGGTTCAGTTCATCTGCCTGTTTGGCTTGCGTAGAAACTGCCACTCACGCACTCCTAGTTCCCCAAAGGTACAGACAGGCATTAAGGAACAGCTTTAAACAGAGCAAAGCAGAAAGTTTTGGTCTAGTCCTGAATTATTTGAAGTCTGCAGTGCTGCAATTGTTTTAAAGCATCTTAAAATGTATTCTTAACAAAGTCATGCATTACTGAATATCCTGACAGTAGCTTTTATGCCTTTTTTTTTTTAAATTCCCATTAGCTATCGTGTATCTACAACAGTATGCATGCGTCTGACGGTTTAATAACCAACACTATTAGCTCCTAAATGCCCAACAGGCTATTAAGTCATTAGCCATACCTTGCAGCCTGAGATGCAACTGGACATGGTGGGGAGGGATAGAGAAGAGTCTTTCAGATCAGTCTGAAAAATGTTTCCAAAAGAATCTTCCAAACAGTATGCTCCAAAAGGTGCTCTTGACTAAAGTAATCTTTAATAAACAACGCAGAAACAAAATCATTTACTGTATGACTGTTATCAGAAACCGCTGTGCACTTCAGAGTGGGAAGACATCTGTTACATCTGTTTTAACGAAAACCCCCAAGGAATATTCTGCAGTTTGGCACTGCAGTTGAATGTTATAATGTCAAATATGAAGAACATAACACAGCAGGGTGTCCAGGGACAGGGAAAGGCAATCCAAAGGACTGCCCTAGTTTCTCTTAAAAATAGGTCAAAGAGCCAGTATAATCAGAGTCTGGCAGTGCATACTAATTACTGACAGCATGTCTTACACTTGCATTGACTGGAAGCAACCCGTACACAATCTTATTAGCTAAATACACAAGAAGCCTTTTTAGATATTTAATATTTGAAACAGAAATGTAGATTTCCTATCACTACAAGAAATTGGTTTTACTCTGGATGACCTGTCAGATTAATTCCCAGTTAAATGAAAAACTAATGGAGACATACTTTCCACATAATGATTTAAAATTCATTAATGTGTATTTGTTGAACTAATAAACAAACGTTACACTAGGAATCTCAAATAGCTTGTAGATGTTGTTCATTACAGGACATGAGATTGCTGCACAAGTGCATACAAAACCACCCGAGATAGCACTGGCAGAGAGGAAATGGAATCAAAAGTAGAGAGAAGAATTTGCACATTTTTAGAGTTAAAACATGGTAAAAGACAAAGATGGGTCTCCATACCTAAAAAATAATACATGTCCTCAACATTGTATTTAAGGCTGATCAGCAACTTTAAAATTTCTTTTAATTTGTGGAAAAAGCTAATGTTGTTATATCCCTGAGATAAAACATCGCTAGTTTAGCTTCAGTCACAAATTGCTCTACATACCTGTGCTTTGTGAGTTGATAAGTCTAATAGAAAAGGGAAAAAGGCCGAGAATTTCATTTTGCAGTTTGTACTAAAACAATAAACAAACTGACCCGTTAAAGGCTCTTTCCAGAGATCTCAAGCGATCTCACAGAATCCTCCTAAATGAACACCTTAATGAAATAAATAAATAAAAGATCTTGAATCTGAAAGTGGTTTGGTATAATAATGATTTCACAGTTAGATACATACATAACTTGCACATTGCAACAGTATTGACTTGGCTGTATCACCTCTCCTCTTCAATCTGTTCATCCTACCAGAAAAATCTGAACTAGCAATAATGTATTTACTAGGCAACAAGATGATGGGTCTCTGCAGCCTAAGTAAGGATTGCAAATGAATGCTCTCAGAAAATTGTTTTCCTTGTGGGCTATTGCTCCATTTTCAAGAGGAAGAATGGGAAACCAGATAGGTGAATATAGCACATACTACTTTTTTTCTGCATCACTATTGAATTAGCACAATTTTAGTCAAATAACAAACGTGTTTGGAAAGTTGATTTAGTTGCGAACAAGGGAAAGGTTCCCTCTTCCTGCTGTAATGCAAACATTTTGGATACAGCTAACATCTAAAACTTGTTAATAGCAATTTGGTACTTGCACAGTAGGGCACATTTAAAAACCAGAAAATACCCTTGTCCCTTCAAAAGAATGGATTTCCCAATTATAGTAGAAGACACATTCAGCAATACAGAACCTTTCTAGTTTTCTCAAATAGTTTTAAATTAGGAACAAATAGAATAATCTTATTTACTTAAAATCTTTATAAGTTGGTGGTTTTTTTTTTTAAAATGATTGGATAATTCTATACCTGAAGTTGAAACAGACTCCTGTCTCAGCAAAGGTCTTATGGTGAAGAGCACTGATAATTGTGTTTTGCAATCAGTAATGAAGAAAGAGTTGGCAGGAACATTATTTGCCCAAGAGCACATAACTAAGCATTACTTGAGAAGAAATTACTGTGTTAGTTTAGGGCATTTAAATTGGATATACTAGAATTAATGATGGAGTTTTTCAAAGTTTATTTTTCCTGTGGTATTAAATACTTGCACGTTCTATATGAAAATACTAATGTAGGAAGTTATGCATGCACAAGGGCAAAAGGGTTCTGTAAGCACTTGGCCCTGTAAGGCCATAGGTACATAGCAAATTCAGACGCCTTTAGTTTTCACTGGCACTAAGCATTTTTGTATTAATTTCATCCTGTACAAAATTATATCAAAGCAGCAAGACATTTTAAGGCTTTTGGCCCAAGAATTATTGCTTCCAAGTCAAGTCCTTCTGACAAACACATCAGTCCCAAAAATCTATTCATCCCTCCAGCATGATTTTGCTGACAGCATATTCAGACACATGGGGGGAAAAAGACCCTTACATAATAAGTAGGTGTGTATGGATGGATTAGGTACATTAAGAAAATTTACAGAAATGTCTGCAAGAAAGCTATCAGTTTAACAAATAATCAATATAAATATTCTGCAAAGTCATCCAAGTACATGTGAACTTGGTAAAATCTATTTAGACTTGGTTTTCTCCTTTTATCAAGACTCTTCTTACTAATTTTGAATTACACAGTTTCCAAGTAGTGTAATAAATCTAGATAACCTGAAGGAATGAGACAGGCAGTGAAGACATAACAGCATGGCACGGCACGAAGGCTGTGATCAGCATCATTTATTGTATTAGCTGGTAGGTCACAGAAGTTATTTGAGTGCTGAAAAAGTCTAGATGAATACTCATGAAAATATTCTGCATTTCAGAAGTGAAGAATATTTGAGATGGTTAATTCTGCTGTATAAATAATGGCAACCTCTTCAATTTTCTCGTGACAGCATTGATCCTGGGAGGTAGGATCAGTAGGAGATTGATTAGTGACTCATTACAGTTATACACCAATCTATCATTTAATAGATGTTAGCTAATGCTTATGGTTGCCAGTGTGTTGAAACCAGCAGTCCAGACAGTAACTACTATAAACTCTGATTTCAACAGTGCCAACCTGCACAAACTGGTCTGTAACACGTCACTTGTGAACAGTACTGAAGTTCCTGTAACTCAAAGACAGCAACTATCTTAATTGCTCAGTCCATACTTTCAAAGCAAGATATCCTTTACCATTATTTAATTGCACATTGTAAGAAAGTTGGATCACCTTATAGTCAGATTTTGGCAGTACTCTTCAAATAAAGGATTCTTTCATGAACTGTATATTATGAACAGTCAGGAGTCAACTGAAGCACTGTATCTGTACACTTGCAAGCTCAGAAAACCCAGTTACTCACATGTTGCTGTTTCTCTTGACCTTAGCCAGACTTACAAATTCTCTGCAAGCACAGTCCAACTCATACAATAAAGCCTCACATTTAAGAGGGAAAAAAGATTTCTCAGATCCAGTCTCACACCTGACCAATCCACCATGTCTGAATGCTGCATACAAAAATTCCTGTATAAACAAACCAGTTTATTACTTTTTAAGAGATAACTAGACCTGATGTCTGGTGAAAACAACTGTCAGACATTACTGAGTACAAATACTAATTAAAAACCATACAACAATCTTTACTTTTTTTTCTATTTTTATAACATAGATATTGCCACAAATGTTTTCTTTTTTAAAAAAATTGGAAACAAGAGTTGTGTCCCATAACTAAGATTATGGGAAACTAGTCTCCCCTTTGATGTTCATTAGTCCTAAACGAAGTTTCATGCCTATACAATGACCAG
This sequence comes from Cariama cristata, assembly GCF_000690535.1. NCBI lineage: Eukaryota > Metazoa > Chordata > Aves > Cariamiformes > Cariamidae > Cariama > Cariama cristata. The sequence continues at coordinate 112,410 of NW_009611067.1, read as the reverse complement.
ACATAAGCAACCTTTATGTGAAAGTTTGTCCAAAGCAAATTTTTCTGTCCAATTTCCCCAAAGAAATAAGTCTTGGGCAATCATACTACACGTGTGCTTGTCAAGCTACCCATCCTCCCAGCAGCTTTTCAACACACTGACCAATTAGAGCTCCATTTGCTCTTTCAGAGTATTACAATTCTACCAGTTTCACAGAAATTGGCAGCTATGCCAAAGAAGATGAGGAAAGAGGCACAGATGTACATTTTTTTTCCCAGACATTTAACTCACTCCCCTGCCAAAAACCACTCCCTATACAAGCATCTGGAAAACCTGTACTCTGATAGCCCAGGGACAACAGGCACACAAAACCAGGCTCAGGGTAGCTGGCAAGCTGCTGCCCAGGTCCAGGAGCAACATCCCCACAGCTGCCTCTGCTCATCACTCCCTCACCAGTCCCCACATCACCCTTAATTTCCCTGGGGTCCCCTTCAGCACTGCTTAGACACCTAAAGGAGAACCCAGCTCCCCCAGGCTGATCTCGGCTTATTGGTACCTACCAATAGGTGACTGTCTTAAAAATAAGATCTTCTCTTTCAAGAATCTGAAAAAACAGGTGGGCACAAATTATTTGTTACATGATTTTTAAGATCTTGCTTGCATATTTTATTTGGCATTCAAAAACAAAAATCCACAGACCCCTCTGCAAGTGCTATAGATATTAATATAAATGAAGCAGTGGAAAGATGCTGAACCTGGTTCCATTTACAAATTTTAACTACACCTTCAGAACTCCCAAATGGACCAAGTTTCCCTTGTTTCAATGCATTGTTTATTTTGTGCCCTGCTTTATTAATTTCTGAGACCTATTTGGACAAGGCCTTTCATTTTGGTTCCATCATTTGAACAGTGTTCCCTTCAAATGTCAAACGCAGAGCAATGCTTCAGTATAATATGTCTGTTAAGAATTCAGACTCACTTTTCAAGTAAGGCTGAGTAAAAATCAGTAACAAGAGTACAGCCTTAAGACAATACCTGAAGTGACACACAAAATATTGAAGTTCTGACAATGTAAGTTTTAAAATAAAAAATCTGATGGCTCATAACTAAGTCATGAGACCTCATCAGCTCACTACAACAGTCTCTATGCTTTTCCTAAAAGCCAGGCTCTCTCCGGGGAGCCATCTTGCTAATATTTCTCAGTAGAACGTAGTCTGAGTACAATTGCCGCTAATTTTACTTACCTCATTTGCTTGGTATCTCAGAATTTTATAATGGCTGGCACTTCTGATGCATTTTAATATGGTTTAAAAAGGAATCAGGCTGAATAAAGAGAAGAAAATGCTATTGTCTCCTTTCTGTGTGTAGCTGAAATCCAACTGCAAGCACTTTCCCATTTTGCTGGTAGAGCTACCAGTTTTTCACACAGGTCTCATTCTTAAAGATGTACATTGCAGTTCAGTACAAGGAATTAACTGGTACCAGAGCACTGTGTACACTAGCAATTTTTCAAAAGTGCAGCCAGACCCTAGACAGCCTGTGGGTAAATGCTTGGGGACAGGAGAGATGGTAAGACCGCTCAGCAATGAGGGCAAGGAAGACCCCCCAGGTCTGTAACTGGGAGGCAGGTGGGAGCAGGAAAGAGCAGGACCCAGTCTCTTGGGGGATGCTGTAACACAACCTGAAGGGAGGTCTCGCGGCGAGGCAGCTGTAGCTGGACAGGAGAACCACAGCAGAAGCACCAGCTCAAGAGTGCAGGACACAGCACAGAGGACCCACAAAAGGCATGGATGGTGGGGAAATGGGCAGGATGGACACTTCTGGTTTTTTCCCCCTTTCCAGCAGCCCTCAACCCTCTGCTCTAGAAGCAATGGCCGTGACCTCTGCAGGCTGTTCATTGTGCTCACAAAACCACAGGATTCAAAATTAGCAAATGAATATTTAATCAATTAATATCAGGCAAGTGTGACAGTCTCAGATAAACCAGTCTTTTCCACAGCAGGAAATCACCAACATTTCATTAAGCAGCATATTTCCATGCATACCTCATGTAAAACAGAAGTACTAAAACAAAAGGAAGAATAAGCCAATTTCCAAACACTCCTCTAAAGGATTTTTTTTTTTTAATGTATCACACAACAGCGTATCAAACCTTTAGTAGCTAAGAAATAAAACCAGAAAACTGCAAAATGAGTTTTAGTTTCAGACTTGCTGAATAAATTACACCACACTTCCCATGGTTTTTCAAAAAAGTCCCAAATTCAGATAATCGTCTCCACATCGTCTGCCTGGATAACTCCTCTGCTGTCACTAACAGCAGCAGGCATTCTAAAACTTTACAGCTCTATCACCCCACAGAAAATACTCCATACCTGTACGAAGCAGCAGCTATTTCCTTACATAGGCAGAATTGGCTGCCCATGCCCAGTACACACGCTCTGTTTTGATACCCTGGGTTGGGAGTCTCTGGTCAAGGCATTTAAATTACCCAAAGAGGGCATCTCCACCAGGTCCTCTATTTTCCCACAACCCTTTCCACCAACTTGATTTTTCCAGCATCCCCTCCCCAGGCAACTTATCCTTCCCAGGGAAGGAGCTGCGACCACACTGGGTTCTCAGTGCTCAGGCATGTCCCTGGGAGTGGGTCTGGGTTTGTTGCAGGCTGTGAACATCTTTCTCGATTCAGAGATCAGGAAAAAAAAAAAAAACAAAAAACCAAAAAAAACCACACAAATAAACATTAAAAAAAATTGTAGGGACTTCTGTTGATACACACATGCACGCTCTGCAGGCACAATTATTACTGAGCCAGAAGTAATATCAGTATGTTTTTCAGCGGAAGACAAAAAAATTAATCAGCTCTCAATGAGGCTAAAATCACAGGCTATAGAAACAGGTACAGGTGGCCTGTCAAGACCATGTTTTTAAGAGTTTTCAAAAAGGATACAGACCCTTGCACAACAGTTACTGGTGAGCACTTTTCACTCACATGTAAAGGGCTTTTAGCTTTTCAGAGATAGCAGGCTCCTCTCCCCAGAGTGGATTTATGTATGCATATTTCCATGGATCATCTTTTATTCATGACAGTAATTGCTGTCCCTCCCTGTGTGCAATTTTCACCTTACACAGCATCAGAAAGGCCACGCTGCTGTCATTGTGAATGGCGAGGAGCTGATTTCCCTGTCCACCACCTTTCTAGGTTCATACCCCACATTCTCAAAACTTCTTGCCCACCACGAGCTCACAGACCACTAGCTACCTGTGAGTAGGCTCATCTATTTAATTTAGAGCAGAGGAACACATTCTGCTTAAGGAAAACATCTGAAGACTCCTTTCCAGCACTACTTGAAATTAGTAAGATTCAACAGCAGTACCAGCAACTTTGGGGATAGTGGATGGGCACTTTGTCAAGATTTTCCTGCCTTGTCATTCTCCAACCATATTCAAAGCAGCACCAGGGCTGTCAAAAAAAGCTCTCAGTGCAACAAAGCTGTCTTATTTCAGCTCCTTAAGCAGTGTCCTCTATGGGATTCCTTGGTTTAAAAGGTAGGGCACAGTGGGAAGTGGAGAAAAATACATTCACTTTGCTTTTTCATCCTCAGGAGAAAAAAAAAACCTCCCAATCATATCTTTCCTATTGGTATGCTCCTTTTCTTCTAAGAAAAAGAAGAATACATCCCTATATTTAAAATACCATAACAATCAAGCCAAGCATCCTCTAAGGCTTTACAAATATTCTAAATCCCTCAGAACCAGACTTATTGTTTTAAATGGGAATCTGCAACCTGTGTCTGGATCCTGCCAAAACATGCAGACTTCTCCCTATCCAGTTTGCATACAGTTATAAGCCATTTGTTTGGGAATGAGATCCTTCTGAGTATGCATGTAATTAAGAAAATGTCTATTTTAGAGCGGGATGGCTGCCCTGCAGGTTACGCATTGAAATTCCTCTACTGCACAGCTGGTAGCCAAGTAGGCTTCTTTTAATAAAATCTAACTCCGCCTTTAGCCTTCCTGTAAATGTGGTATTTACCTTATGTTAACAGTCTTTCAGTGATGATAATAAATGCACTGTATACAGAAAATAAATACAGTTATATACAGTTCTATACAGTGCTGTATCTGTATGACAAAATAATAGAACTCCATTCTTACGTGTAGTAGCATCTGCCAAGTCTGATAAGCAACTGAAAGAAAACACTTTTTTAATGTATAAATCATGATCCATGTAGAACACGCTGAAGAAAATTTGAATTATCTGGACAAAAATTTGAACAATGCAATGCTCTGAATTAAATCCTTGGATGTTACTTATCTGCCTTGCAGTGGACATAGTATCATCTCCAAATATATCCTTTGACTTCAAAAAAACAAATAGAGAAAAAGCTTCTTAAATCTGAGGTTGTACACAGTCTTTCACTCTCAGAAAATAACTTATTTTCCAACTGTATATTTGCATATAAACATTTTCCATGGAGGAAATTGTTACAGACCGTAACTTAATATAAGCGTCAGAAAATAACTTATTTTCCAACTGTATAGTTGCATATAACAATTTCCTCCATGGAAAATGTTTACAGACCGTATCTTAATATAAGCAATAACTTATTTTCCAACTGTATATTTGCATATAAACATTTTCCATGGAGGAAATTGTTACAGACCGTAACTTAATATAAGCGTTAAAGTAAATAACCTAGAACCCACTGTATTACACTTCAAACAGTAGAATTCCATTGAATGTGGAAGGAAACACCTTCTTGACTGCACTCAAAATAGAGATCAAATCCTCTGAACTGGACTATGTAGAGTTTTTAATTAAGAGAATAAAATATGCCATGATACCACCTTTAAAATAAAGGCAAGAGTATTTAAGACAAAAAACCCCTGTGTTTTGTCGACAAAACACATTGCTATAGCTTGGCACAGGGGTAATAAACTGTGGTGTCTCAAAGGTTATTCAGCAAGGGGAGGAGATCTCTCTGATGCAGATCTGGATTTCACCTACTCTAATTTTTGTTGTGAACAAGTAAAAGTTCTGATTCTCCAAAAGAGAGATGTACGGCCTGCATACTGACAAGTCCCTGTTAAGGAAACTCTAGACCAATTATGTGAATGAACAGCAGCTGTCCCTTGCCCTCTCATTTTGGACGCTTCTTGCCCACCATAGCAAGAAAGAGAAGAAAACACGTAGTTTCCTCTACTGAGTGGCCAAAGCGCCATGCCCAAGGGCCCAGACTAGGCTTTTCAGCCCAGGGAGGAACCGCTTGACCCGCTAACTGAAAAATACTGAAAAATAATTAGCAACAGGCACAAAAGAAACCTCAGAATTTCGTAGGCATACAACTTCTCAGAATGAATGTTACATTTGTAATTTTGAGGGTTGGTAACACCAATCCTACTACGTAAGCCTCTGAGTACTTCTAAACAGTCATTAGTGTAAGCATCCAACAGGCATATACACTCACAACAAATACTTAAACAAGCATAAAATCAGCCAAAAGGGCTCTGTTCATTTATGTAATTTGCAGTACCTCTAAAATGTGTGCTTGCAAGTTGTTGAAATGTCAGAAAATACTTTCAGTACTAGATGACACTGAATATTTGATCCTAGCTCTTTAGATCAAGAATATATTTTATTTAGAAATACAGTACATAAGACAAATATCCCTTTCAGCCAAAAATATTTAAAATATATGGGCAGTTTATAGTTTTTAAAAAATATTTTTGAGAACACAGCATTAGAAACATCTTCATTATTATCCCAAACCCCTGTGGCTGCACTTTTGTTGAAACCATGAAGTTGGGCGTACCCTGGCCATACATTTGTGTTTGAAAGATACACCAATCCCTCAAGCTAGCTGTTGCAAAAATCAGCTGTTCTGCACAAAATTCAAAAGCAGGAAGACTAAAGAGTTCAAACTAAAACATTCAAAGTTAATGATCAGCGATGACCATTTCATTCCCTATGGTATTGCTTTTGAAAGGCCAGCAAGTGCTTCCCAGTCATTCATCTCTCTCGTAGTTCATGTTCAACACCATCAGAAGCTCCTACTTTAATATTTATGACCCAGGCACAGGTAACCGGTGCTCAGCTGGCCGTGGCTGTTCAAGTTCCTTCCCTGCCATTGCCAAAACACCACGAGCGATACGGCATCGCTTCCTTATCTGCCTCGCCATTGGGTGGCGATGCAGCAACATGCATCACTCACCTCACATCACAGTGGTTGACGATCCGCTTATTTGTATTGCTGGCAAAACTGATAGGAAGAGGGTATTTTGAAAATACCCAACTGAACTAAAAACATAGTTTTTCTCTCTCCCTTGCACACCATCTAAGTTTCTAAGAAATTTGATCTACAATTCCATGTCCCACATTTTTAAAGTACATATTCCTATTTTAGTGCGATAAAGATTCTTTCTGAAACTTTGATTTGCTCCAAAGAATAACTATCAAGCAAAGGCACTCTGATAGTGTGTCTGAAGGGCAGAAAACAGTCTGGAAAGTCAAACAGGTACCTGATAGCCGGTGGGACCCAGTTCTCCTGCAAACCACAGAAACGTGAAGAGTCACATCAGTACAAAACTGGCAGGCAGTGGCCTCGGTTATAGCTTAAATCTCTTCCCACTCCATCACATCACTTGGAGAAGGCTTGTTGTGGTGCAAGAAGCAGAGGTAATCATACATAATGAGTTTCATCACAGGCTAAGTGTTCCCTCACTGCTCCAGTATGTCCCAGGCAATGTACAGGACTATCACAAATGAAACTGCTTAGATTACCAAGCGTTGACTTAGTCCAACATCTACTTAAACAAAAACAGACCTTAAAATATTTCTTTCACTTCATTATCTGCTCCTGTTTTGTCCTGATTTTTATTTTTATAGCTTAAAAGTTCAGGAAGGGATGTTTAGGATAGACACGTGAACTTTAAATAAACCTAGAAGACTCCTCTCGCTTAGAAACACAGCAATTTCACAGAACAAAAGGAGACACTGCTCCATCCTGGGAGCAGAAGGATCATACAGAGGGGGAAAGTGTATACCTCTGTCCTGCCAAACTACTTAGCCCAACCCAGATAAAAATCAGTCCCTGAGACTTTTTATGAAGACGTCATTTCCACGAGACTCAAATGCTGCTTCTCTAAACACCACCAACGTTTAAGCCTTAAAAAACAATGGATAAGCTTTAGGACATGAATTCTGCAGTTAAAGAAAAACTGCCATGGATTTCAGAGGAGGTTTAGTTTGGTCAGGAAAGCACGTTCCACCCTTCAATTTGTCAGGTTGAATTGGGAACTAAGTTTGTCTCCTATAAGAAAAAAATTCTCAATGAAAAATATATTTTAAAAGTTAAAATATTTCACATTTGGTTAAGAAAATACTTTTTTCAACTGAAAGTGTAATTCAGTCACATTTGAATGTCCTGGATTTCTCTTTTTCTTTGTCTTGCTTTGTTAACATTTGTAGTGCCAGAAAAGTAGCTTTTAACTAAGCAACGACTGGAGTCAAACTCTGGGAATTATTTTTTTTCATCTGCGCTTGGTCTGACTCCTAACCAGACCACTTCCTCTAGAGGGAATCAAAGTCTTTTGTGTCACAGGCTCACAAGCTACAACATACGTAAGTGCTCTGCAAGAATTCAGCAAAAGGATTTACAAATAGAAAGG